>NC_053495.1:162257985-162457985 GCF_905171775.1 Rana temporaria | reverse complement strand
TTGGTTGGACGGTCCATGTCGGCACCTGTTGAAGTGTACGGCGAAAATGAGGGTCTACACAACTATAACTGGCATCATCATGTAAAGACCAAGCGTTCGTTTTTTAGACGTCCCTTTTTTGGAAAGCGTCTTTTAAGATGGAAGAGTCAGTCTATTTCCAGACTTCATGCCAAAGGAAGCTCTAGAGAGCATCTGCATCATCCAGTCCCTAGTCAACACGCGCCTGAATTCATCTATAGAAGTGGTGTTGGCGTTCACCGTGGGGCCGATGACTTGGGAAGATCATATGAAATGAATGAGACTACGGCATCTGTTGGTGAGCGAGGGAGAAGAGTGACATTTGAGCGATCTTCCTCTGAACCTACTGGTCCTACTTCATGGAGAAGCCATTATGGGCATCCGTCTATGAAGAGGATGCACTCGGTGGATTCGGCACAAAGTGGATTTTTCAATAATGGTTTCATTTCTGCCATTTCTAGTGGCTTCTCAAGGATTATTAATTCAAATAGAGATATCCCAGCATCAATCGAAGAGGAAGAAGGTAAGACAATGACTTGGAGAGGGCTGAATGTACAGATCCTTAAAAAAGGTTGGCATTGAGTTATTCATGCGTTGGAAGGACAAAGTTGCAGTTGATATGTTTTTTTTTTTTTTCCCCATTGAATTACCGTATTTATCGGGGTAAAGCGCGCACCCTCAACCTAGAAGGGAAATTTGAGGAAAAAAGAAAATACTTAGTTTGAATGCCCCTCGTCGGTGTCTTGCCCGGCGTCCATCGGTGGCCTTGTCGTCCGTCTGCGGCCTCGGTGGTGTCCTCCCTGCTTCTCCCGCGCTGTTTCTGAGCCGATCCCCGCTTCCCGCACTGTGTTTGAACGCCGCCGACATATACCGAATGCAGTACACTCGGGCACGCTCGTCTCTTCTCGCATAGGAGGCGGCACAGGGCGTGACTGCGAGGGAAGCCTAGCCTGGCCGAGTGTACCGCGCTCGGTATATGTCGGCGGCAAGGTTCAAACACCGCGCGGGAAGCGGGTATCTGCGTATATCGCGCACCCACGAGTTTCCCCTTATTTTAAGGGGAAAAAAGTGTGCGGTATACGCCGATAAATACGGTACTGTGTGCGATATGGTGAGAGCCAGAAGAAGATTGGTTACAATGCATTCGGTTTTTGTGGATATTCTGAATTTATTCTCAGAGGTTTGGTTTACATTTGGAAGCATCCATTGAATATGTGAGTAACAATCTAAATCTAGTTTGTTGAGTTAAAGTGGAACTCCAAAGCAAGTTCTTCTCAATTATGCCTTATACACACAATCGTATAAATAACAGTGTATATATGGGCATATCTGTTCTGCAGTGGTTACTGAGCTGCTTTCAAACTGACCCACAGATGCAGAGCAGTGCACCTGCAGGTTACCTGCACTGAGCCATAGGCTTCTGTTATTATGTGTGAGTTTAGTGAAAGTGCAACAAACCTGCAGAATATAATAGAAGTCTATTGCAAAGTGCAGGAAAGCCAAAAGTACTTTGTGTTGCACCCGCAGTGCATCAGTGTGAATGCAGCCATGGGCCCCTTTCACACGGTTAGTCCGACCCAATTGGAGTCTCCATTCAGGAGTGGCAGATGTAAACAGACTTGTGTCCTACCTCTAATCCGCAAAAAAAAATAAAAAAAAATTAGTGGGCTTTGTCCGTGTCCGCTCTGCCATCCGCCCGCTCCGTTCATTGTGGCCCACGACTGGTTACCAAGTCGCTTAAGTGGCCCTCGTGCTTCAAAAGGTTGGGCACCCCTGATATAGGTATTCAGAAAGCAGGTCAACCAGAAGATGAATCCTGTGATATAAATTCTGCGGGCCACAGTGTCCTCTTAATATAGAATTTTGTGTCTGAACTGGAGGGCGTCTTTAAGTAAAACTTCGTAATCCCTGGCTTTTCCAGTATACGTTTATTTGATCAGACAGTTCCAATTTGTCTTGCTTTAATTTAGGCAAGATCAAAATATTGCATCCACTGTGCTAAGTGTTGCCAACTTACTGCCTTTTTATAATTAGAATGTAGTTGAGTCATGATCATTTAGGTAAATACAAGCACATAATTCAAAGCACATCCCTGGCTTTCTTCCACGGGCTTGCACTAGATCAACAAATGGTATGATTTTGGAAGATACAGTGCACCTTTCCTCCAATCTTTTGTAGGCAAACATTTTTTTTTAATATCCTTTTATTTAATTTGCCACCGTTTTTGGCAATAAGTGCAAGGAATGTTGATTCCATTTATGGAGATCAAAGCTTATACAGTGTGGTTGTTTTAAGGAGATTACTTTTTTATCTGTACATTCGGAAATTCTATTTGGGATGCTCCATATAAAAAAAATCTCACTAAAGTAATTGTATACCTTGAGTACCCTGAGTTTTTAGCATTTTCTACTTCTTGAGAACTAGAATGGTTAATAAGAAGTTATAAACCAAATAATAGCGTCTTTAGGGCTTAGGTCAACAGGCCTTTGAACTGCTTCTCTGACCATACATGTCTATGAGGATGCAAAAACATTTTTAAGCAGATCACACGTCAGCTGCAGGTCAAATGAGTGAGTGAAAAACGTATATAGCGCAACACATGCAAACTGAATCGCCTCTGGGCGCTGTATCCATTCCGTGGGTGAAACCCTTTGACCTCAGAAGAGATGGGTTTTAATCTTTCTCCTGAAGGCCAAGTGGTCCACCTCCAAACGGATGGTGGTTGGTAGAGCGTTCCACAGTCGTGGTCCCTGAACTGCAAACCTTCGATCTCCTTTGGACTTGTATCTGGTTTTGGGTATCTGGACAAGGTTTTGATTGGTGGATCGCAGAATACGATTGGGGTTATGAGCTTTTATTTTTTCGCATAGATATTGGGGGGCGTTTCCTTGAATACACTTATGCATTAGGGCCCTTTCACACGGCGGACAAACGGTCCGTTTATTACAAGTCCGTTTACGGACTTGTAATGCTTCCCTATGGGATTGCAGACGTTAGCGGATTGAGCATCCGCTAACGTCCGCAAAGATCCGCTTTTTCAGAGGGAAGAAAACCCTATTTTTCTTTTGTCTGGTGGAACGGATCGGATGAATACAGACACACGGTTGGTATTCATCCGATTCCCCATGGGGGAGAGCGGAGGAAAGACAGGGCGGTCTCTGCACAGTGTGCGGGGACCGCCCTGTCCGCCAACAGCTCAGCGGGGATTTACGGATGATCCCCTCTGAGCAGACGGACACACACGGGGCGGATCAATACGGATCCGCTCCATGTGAAAGAGCCCTAAGGCTGGGTTCACACTACTACACTACTTTCATCCTACTTTGCTCTGTGTTCAATGTTTCCTTTTGAGAGCGTCTTGTAGCGTCCTACACAAGTCGGTCCGACTTTGAAAATGTTCCCTGTACTACTTTTGGTCCTACATTGATCCTACTTCAGGCCCATTGAATATCATTGAAGTCGGACCAAAGTAGTATCCTGTTCATGAAAGTAGGATGGATGTAGGACCAATGTAGGATAAATGTAGGACCAATGTAGCAGAGCAAAGTAGGATGAAAGTAGTGTAGTAGTGTGAACCCAGCCTAAGGCAGAGTGCCTTGAAGGAGATTCTGTCTTTTACCGGCAACCAATGAAGGGATCTCACCTGCATTGAATTTGGAATTATTGTAGAAGCTTTGCAAGCTACCTTTGCAGTCCAAAAGACAAGGGACAGCAGTGTGAGATCTTCATTAGCAATGTAGTATACATTTATTGGTTAAAGTAGAACTATGGGCAAAACCTTTTTTTTTTCATTTTGGATTGAGCAAGGGAGCATTATAACCCCTATTAGATATTTTTTTCCCCCCACCATCTGTGTCCCATTGCTGAGATTTCCTTTCACTTCCTGTCCCATAGCCGAACGGGAAGTGATAAGAAATCCCTGCAAATTAAAGGAATTCCTTGGACACCCCAGGTCACCAGAACTAGTATCCCCATTGGAATATTTTCCCTCTATTTCTTTTCTGGGGACAACCCAAAATGTGTTGTCCACCGTGGGTGGGGATAAGTACCAAACCAATGCAACCAGAGTAATATAATTTGGTCAGTGTTTAATGGCGTATAAAAAAAATGTAAACATTAAAAGCACAATGAAGTCTTGTGATAGTAAAGGTGAAAGAGTAGAATATTAAAAGAGCATACGGTGTAACTGGAAGTCTCGCGGACACCGAGGAGTTAAACGCTGTCCATGGATCCAGGCTGTAAGCATGGGGGGGGGTGGGTTGCCAATGCCCGTGCTGTGAAGGAAAAACCCGGAGAAGGCAATCCACTGGTCAGGAACAGATTTGCAGAGAACCGCGGAATAGTGTATAAACACTCGAAGCCCAATGAAAGGTCTGGGGGTGTAACCCTTTGTATGCTAGTGGTTGGGGGAAAGTCAGCTGACCAGTAGACCAAAGACCGGGACCAGGAGCCTGGAAAGCCGATCCTCTGATGTAACAGGTGTGTTAGAACGGCCAGGGCAGCCATTTTTTGGGCCCCTTACACAGCTTCACACATCCCAGCAGAAGTGCATCCGGAGGCTTCTAATTGGCTGCGCCTGTGAGGAGTGAGCTTGGCGTTGCCCCGGCAACCAGGAAGTGTGGCGGAGTGGCCCAAAGTGTCTGTCAATCATCCAGCCTTCAGGCAGCGGGTGAAAATAACTTGAGGGGGCACAAGCCGCTCAGGTCATCCAGGCCCCTTACAAGAGTGTGGACTGTACCCCCCTGAGAACGGCGGGCTGTGACAGCCGCAAGTGCCAGAGGGGGTGGAGACCCGGGGACCAGCATAGAACACAGGCCGTGACGACACAATTTGCGCACATGCGCTTCGTCCTAGTCCTGTCATAAAAAGCTGACAAATGTTCTAATCCCTCTCCACTCTATCCACAGAAAAGTTTTGCCTTTACTTTATACTTTAAAACAAATAGTACACAAACATGTAAAGTGGACTTGAGCCCGTTCTCTGCTGAAAACGGGTCACGGGTGTGCAAATCTCCACTCCTGTGATCCACAGGAGAATTACAGCCAAACGAGCTTTGACTGTACTTCTCCTTTTAATAGAACAGAGTCTTGTTATCTGCATTAGTAGATTAACATTTTTGGCGTTGTCGAGCATTTTTGCATAGAAAAATAAATTGCATCTTGTTTCATGAAGTGTCAGTAACCAACTAATGTCAAGAATGCCACAAATGTATATCTCATGCTGTCGCCAACTAAATATGATAGGTAGGTCTTCCTCGTCCCTCTGGATCTATTACAGGCCTGCTTGTTCCACGAACAGAGGTCGTGTCACTTGGAACTTATTTCAAAGCAAAAATCTCTAAGCCACACTGCAGAAGCTTGTACCATCAAATTTGTGGGATAGTTTAAATGCCAATTTTGTATTACAGAGCCATTTAGGACACACTAACCATAACCCATAACTGTCGAGAAACATTTATTTAGATATATATATATATATATATAGGTGTATGTGTGTGTGTGTGTATATGTATATATATATATATATATATATATATATATATATATATATATATGGGTGTGTGTGTGTGTATGTATATGTATATATATGTATGTATGTATGTATATGTATATATATCTGTCTATCTATAATAACAATGTTATTTTTTTCTTATGTGTGAGAAACTTGTCTTTGTTCACAGTGACCTCCTGAAGTCTGATCATCAGATTCTATGTAATTTATTTGGGAAACAACGTAACGGGAATATCTTGTTTGACGTATAAATAATACAATTGGATTATGGATTGGGGAAGCTGGTTAATTATTGTTCCCGTTGGTGGGTTACTTCTGCTTTCTTTGTTAAGCAAGGCATTCCTGGTATGATCTTTTTGTTCTGTTTTAAAGCTGAACTTGAGGCAAACCTCGAATTACAGCGTGCATAAGTTTGACTGGAGAGTGAAGTCGCATCAGAACAATGATGTGGTCAACAGCTTTCCGCTAGACATGACAGCACTGTGCATTGCATTGACTTTGACACATACTGCTGCCCCTCACCTTCCTGTTCTGCCACCTCTTTTTTTTTCCACACCCCCCTTACCTTTTCTGTGTGGACCCCCCTTTGCACCGCCACCCTCCTTGCCTTTTTTGTTGCCCCCTGCTATTTTGCTCTACCCCCTTGCTTTCCTATTCTGCCCCTTCATTTCCCAGCCCAAATTCTGCTTTGGGGGAACATTGGTAAACAAATAAGTACAAAATCCTTGTTCCTATATCTGTATTATAAAATGCTTGTTTTTTTACTAATGTAAAACTGGATGAAGGGCCCTTTCACATAGAAGATCCAATCATGTCAGCTTGCCAGGTTTTCAGGTGGACCTGATTGGTCCATGCATCCCTATGGACCAGCAGGTGTAAATGGCAGTCCATTAACACCCGCCTACCTCCCAGGTCTAATCGGACGTGCTAAAAAAATTGCACCCTCTTTCATCGTGGCGGACTGGATCGGAGGCAGCCGGGCGTTAATGAACAGTCCGTTTGCTCCCAGCCGCCCTTGGAGCATAGGAGGGTCTGTCAGATTCTGCATTGCATAGACTGAGCAGACATAGATCTGTCATTCGCTGCTCTGCTCTGATCAGCAGGCAGGTCTCCTAGTGATTGGAATGGAAGGCGCCTGTGTGAAAGGGCCGTTCAAGTTGAATTTCTACAGTATATGTCACTGAAAATCACCAAATTTGCTCTGCTGTCAGCAATGAAAGACAAAGTCAGAGTTTGACGGGGAAACAAAGGGGTTGATTTACTAAAAGCATAAAGACTGTGCACCCCGTAAGAGCAGTTCTCCAGAGCTTAGTAAATGAGCTGAAGCTTTGCTGGCTTCCATCATCCAATCATGTGCAAGCAAAAAAAGCTGCTGTTTTTTTTCTTGCATGTGATTGGGTATTCTTTGTAAAGTGAAGCCTTACCTCATTTACTAAGCTCAGGAGCAACTGCAAAGTCTATTTGCCTTTAGTAAATCAACCCCAATGTATTGCACTTAGTCGCCCAGACAGTGTTCACAAAATGGTACAAATGAGGTCTAGAAATTGGATGTTTTTTTCTTTTTCTAAATACGGGAATCGCTAAATTATGCCTTATTATGCACCAGGCACAACCACATCCTATTCTACCTGCAATCATTGATTTGTTTTCATGCTGAGCATATGTGATCTGAAGCATACCTTTTTATTGCATGGTACGTTGGTGCCACATCATCATCATGACCTCACCGTATGGGAATGCCACTGGGAACTGCTCTGGTATCCTATGGTGAGTCTGACATGACTCATTGATGAAGTCATTTTGTTAATGACGTTTACGTAGCATTTTTCAGAATGGTTTTCTTTTCCTATGTGCATGTAATCTGAGTTGTAGTTTGGAGATGCTGTAGTACTGACCCATTCTTGTCAAACCTATCTTTTAATAATGAAGGATTTGAGGATCGAAATACAGCAACTGAAACGGCTTTTGTTTTTAAGGACATGCTTCAGAAACCATAATCGGAAATTCCAAGAAAATCACGGTTTTTTTTCTGACGGAATTTTGGCTCAAACTTATGTTGCATACACACGGTTACACAAATGTTGTCGGAAATTCTGACCGTCAAGAACGCGGTGAAGTACAACACTACTAACAGCCAAAAAAAAAATGACGTTCAATGATTCCGAGCATGCGTAGGATGGAATTGCATACAGACAATCGGAATTTCCGACCAGAACTTTTCCCGTCTGAAAATTTGAGAACCAGCTCTTAAATTTTTGCTGTCGGAAATTCCGACAGAAAAAGTCCAATGGGGCCTACACACGGTCAGAATTTACGACCAAAAGCTCACATGGAACTTTTCTTGTCGGAAATTCTGATCGTGTGTACGCAGCATAATTCTCTGTGAGTGGCTGACCTAGAACAAGTATGTAGAGTAGCCTTTCCCAACCTTTTTAACATGGAGGAGCCCTTGAAATGACTACCAGTCTCAGGAAACCCCTGCTAAAACTGCCATTCCTACAACGGATGATACATTAGTGTGCTGGTCAGTGGGAAGAATGCTTCTAATGCCCTGTACCAACGATTTGGAAATTCTGCCAGCAAAAGTTCAATGAGCTTATGAATGAAAATTCCGACCATGTGTAGGCTCAATCTGACTTTTGCTGGCGGGATTTCTGCCAGCAAAAGATTGAGAGCTGGTTCTCAAATTTTCCAACTGAATTTTTTTTTTATTGGAAAATCCGATCTTCTGTAGCAAAATTGTGATGCATGCTCGGAAACAATTTGACGCATGCTCGGAAGCATTGAACTTAATTTTCTCGGCTCGTTGTTGTGTTGTACGTCACCGCGTTCTTGACAAACGAAAGTTCAGAGAACTTTTGGGTGACCGTGTGTATGCAAGCCAAGCTTGAGCTGAATTCCGTTGGAAAAACCATCCAAAGTTTTTCCGACGTAAAATCTGATCGTGTGTACGCGGCATTACACTTGTGGTCATTGGGAAGAATTACCCCCGACCGATAAAAAGATGAATGGTGTCAGTGGGAACTTATCTGAGAAGCATACATTTCTCAAGTAGCAATCTCTGAAGGAACCCCGGTTGAGAAACCCCGATGTAGAGTAATGACACACGACCACACAACCGTTTTTCATGACGAGAAAAATAGAATTTTTTTAATTGGTCATGAAAAACGGTCGTGTGTTTACCGCCCACAATAGAACATCGTTCTTTTTCACGTCGTGAAAAACGGTCGTGTGTATGCTTTAATGAGGTGGGAAAAAAACACGCATGCTCAGAAGCAAGTTATGAGACAGGGAAATTGGCAAAAGCAGCCCAAAGGGTGGCGCCAATGCAAATTAAACTTCCCCTTTTATAGTGCTGTTGTACGTCACCGCGCTTTGCTCGAGCATTTTTTTTTTCACGAACTTGTGTATGCAGGGCAAGCTTGAGAGGTATCGCGTTGAGAAAAACGTTGTTTTTTTCATGACATGAATAACGGTCGTGTGTACGCAGCATTTCGGTTCATCTAGTTTACCTTACTGGACACATACTTTGTCTTCTGGTCATTGTCTTGCTAGTTCTTGTAGCCAGGACTATGGCAACCTTGACATTCATATCTAGTTGATAATGGTAGTTCCCAAGTTCTATTATGGCTGTACCTTTTCGGCTTTATTTCCTCCTATTCTGGACCATTTTCCCCAGCCAAGCACTTTTTTTTTATGTTATTAAAATGAAGATTCATCCCACATAATGTTTCTTTTGGTTCATTATGTTATTACAGTGAATTCTGCACCAGTCACTTGTTGGCTACTAAGGCCATGGCAGCCCTGGGCAACTTGATATCCTCTCTGACCTCCGGCAACCTCTTGAGGGGATCATAATACATTGACAGTGAAGTGTCCGATTGCCCAGGCTGCACCCACATGGTTCTTATTTTACCTTCACAACACAAGAACCAAATATTCATACTGCCAGTGCAGCAAATAAATAATTTTGTGTGATATGTATTTTTATCACAAACACATAATACATAAAACTCCAGTTTTGCTATAACTGGTACGATTGCTATACAAGGCTCTTGGTAAAATCATTTCCATTTTTGGTAACTTGCACGTGGGCACATACTATTTATTCTTGCGTAAAAATCTGTATGCTATATTTTGTACTGTTAGGCCCCTTTTACAATGAGGCATTTTTCAGGCGGTATAGCGCTAAAAATAGCGCCTAAATACCGTCAAGTATATTGAACCAAAAAAAATGGCGCAGTTTTGAATTAAGTCCTTGCCCTTTCCAAATACACAGCAGCTGAAAAAAAAAATCATGGATTTGAACGTGTCCCATAGGAAAACATGTAAATGAACTGTAGTGTGTTTCTGCAAAAAGCACCAAAAAACAGAGGTGTGACCCAGGCCTGAGATGTTTAGTAACATAATGGGGTTAAAAAACAGAAATAAGTGCAAAAAGAGCAAATAATCGCTACTGTAAGGGGTTCATTTTTTTTACTGTGGGACAGAGAAAGTAATATTTGCTTTTTTTGTACTATAAAGGGCTCATTTTAGTTTTTTTAACCCTATTATGTTACTGGCCGATTAATTGATTATGAAAATTGTAATCGATTAGTTGTCGATTAATCGATTCGTTGTTTCAGCCCTACATGTGTTTGTACTCGCTGAACCCTCCGGATCCAGAGAGCTTCCATCCTTAGTGTGGGCATCTGAAGGCTGCTCCGTGTTTCTTCCGGGAAATGGTGCAGCTGGCTACCCAGCATGCACCTCCCGATCTCTTGCACCTGCACACCACGGCACACTCTGTGTACTGCAAGTTACCCATTGACGCCTGTGATTGATGATACATATCCTAGGAGTCCATGAGCACCTGGGAAATTACATCCTCGCCGTGGTGAGGTACAGAGGAAGTAAAGCTTTAAGTGGGCCAAAAAGGGTAAAATGATTTAACGAAAAATATTTTAGGCAATGAGATCAGCAACGTCGGGGGCCAAATTGGAAATAGAGGGTGGAACCCCACTTTAAGTTCTTATTGCATACTTTAAGCAGATAATAATCTGCAGTAAAGTTTTTAAGGCCGGTGCATACAATCAGAAAATCATATAAAAAATATTGCTTTCGAAGCAATCGTATGGTGTTCTGATTATTGGTACAGAGTTTTCGAGAGCCAAATAGGATAGGTCGTGCAAAATTTTCCGATGGGACAAGCGGGAAACTTTTTTTTTTCTCATACGATTTCTACGTTTTTGTCTGAAAACACAATAAATTACTTCACTTTTGAATTTTTGTTCTGTCGTACAAGAATTTTCTGAATTTTAGTAACCATTCTGTTTTTAATATAGAAAAAAATTATGCAAAAAAAAAAAGATAATTCGTCAGATAATCTTTTATGTGTACCAGGCTTTGCTGACCCTAACCAAGTGTATGGCGGCCGGCGGGTAAGGTCCAGAGGAGAGTGAATTGTATTCCTGAATGGCATACCTGCTCGGTGTCGGTGAGGACGGAGTGGTCTTCCTGTGTGTACAGGTGCATGCTATGAAAGACGTGTTTTCTCTGTGGTGTCACATAACTCGTCTGTGTCAGAGTGGGGTTGGCTTGCTGCTTCGGTGACTCAGAAATCTGTCTTGTGGTCGCTCTGGAGTTTTCGCTGCTCTGAAAGAGGCGTCTGTTCCTTCACGGCTGACAGCTGGCATTCCTCTGGTGAAGGCATTGGGCTCTGTGCCGCCATCCTGACAGGCTGACCTTCAGGGTTCACATGTCAATAGGCAGTGTTGCAGCATCTCTGCCCATTCACCCAAGCTGCCCCTTTGACGGGGGACGCTGCGGTTCTCACACATGTGGGGTGGCAGCATGGCTCAGTGCCACACGGTAGTATTTTATTCTCCTGCTTAGTGTGGTGATAATTCATTCAGTCCTGTTTACATGGTGTAGCTGCTGAAATCTTCTCCTGACTTTAGAGCAGAGCTGTCTCTGGGCTGTAGAATTCCTTGTCCCTTAGATGTCCTTGCTTTATTAAGCCAGCCATAGATGGATGGAAATTTGGTTGGTTTAGCAGGAACTGGGTGAATTGCAATCCATCTATGGCATAGGTGTCAAACACAAGACCCGCTGGCCGAATCTGGCCCTCCAGGCCATTTCATGTGGCCCTCACACCTCTCCTATAGCTGCAGGAGAGCTCCAGCCCTCCTCTGGTCCTCCTCTAGACCCTTACTTTCTGCTTTCAAACAATGCATCCAGCTTCTTCCCAGCAGCAGCATAAGGAATGGGGGCGCACTGTGATGTAAGGGAGTCTAGGGGGACTCGACTTCTGATGGTGGGGTGGCTCTTGACATCTAATGATAGGGGACAGAATGCGCTGGACATCTAATCTTACAGATACAACCGGCCCTTTTGAGGGCAATCATAATGCTGATGCGGCCCATGATGAAATTGAGTTTGACACCCCTGATCTATGGGCAGGCTGGTTGTAGTGAAGTCAATCTATTGGTTGGCTTTTGTACATCCAGCCTGTCGGTTGGCTATAGGGGCTAGCAGTGATCATTGTATTCTGCTGGTCGGGAAGGCTCACTGTGCTGCGACAGGGATTCCCCCATTAACACTGACTGTGTTGAGGTAGGAATCGTGGTTAAAGTGGTTGTAATCTCTTACAGACCACTTTAACCTACAGGTAAGCCTAGATTAAGGCTTACCTGGTGGTCCAAGAAATATCTCCATAACCTACACAGTTAAGGAGATTTTTCCCAAAAAGGGGCATCGATGTCTACGGCGCAGGCACACTGAGCGTGCTGTTAGTGAAGGCAATCGTGCTGTGCATGCGCGGGAGTGACGTCATCGCTGCTCCGGCCAGTTACAGCGTCGGAGCAGCGATACCCGGAACTCACTCCGGAGAGATGGCGGCGGTGGAGAAGGTGATCGGGGACCGATTCGGGGGCTTCGATCTCAGGTAAGTAATTCATAATGAGCTAGTATGCTATGCATACTAGCTCATTATGCCTTTGTCTTGCAGGTGTTTTTTTCCGGTTGTGTTTTTTTTTTTTTAACAGGGTTTACTTCCTTTTTAAAGGAAAGAAAATTGCATAATGTATGGGCGGCTTTTGGCTTTAAGTGTTACTAAACCCACAACCGTAAAATCAGTCTGTATATGCAACAGTAAAGCATGCTTGTTATACTCACTGTGGAACCTAGGGGGTTAATCCTGTACATTGTGTATAAACGCCGTTTGATTCTGTCCTCTCTGATACTCCTATTCTTTTACTGTCCCCAATCCACCTGTTGATAGAACAGAGCTTTGGGGGCACTCTGCACATGCTCAGTTTGGTGTGTATTTCTAGAGTTTATTTTTTTGTTTGTTTGTTATTGTTTTTTTGGGAGGGTGCATGTGATCAGCACAGGGCCAATCAGCACTGCTCAGACAAAGGGACAGGAGGCATGCAGTCTCATAAGACAGTCAGAGTAGAATAAATCTCCTACAAGCTTTAACTAGACACTGATAGAAATCACAAGACTGCTATATACTGCTGATGGGAAAAGGTATTTAGCAGTTTGTATTTCCATGTTCTGTGTACTGTGGGAGACGAGATAAGAGTGCAGTTTAGTAACACTTTCTATTGCTACACATATCTAGGATATGCCATCAGTTTATTTATTTTCATGGGAATCCGTCAGAAATAAAACTTTACGATAAATGTATAGTCATGTAGCAGTGACATAATGAGGTCAGTAATATTTCCAATAAATGAGTCCCATTATATAATATCCAGCAGTGATGATGTCAGGACACCAGGGAGATGGATCACCCGTGCTTTAGAACTCTTTTACAGCGTGGCGAAATGTTCCCACAGTGATTTGTGTTTCCTTCTCATAATGCCACCGCCAGAATGTCATTGTGTTCAGTTATCTCATTGTTCTATATTGTGGCTAATCCATCCGGGGAGAGTGACACCAATAATTTGTTTTGTAATGATGAGGAAGCAGTTGGATGAACAAGAGTATGAGGCGGGGACATCTCTCCTCTAAAGTTCCCAAGAGATAGAAGAAGCCATTATGTCTGTCAACCGGACAGTACTAGGAGAAATTGAAATGTTCAGTTTAGTTGACACTGCATTGGATTTTATAGCGGAATGTAACATTTACTTGTATTATGTTGGGTCTGCTGTGTGCTAGCAGAGAGCAGTGACCCGAGCATCGGCTTTCTGTAAAGGTGTGTAACAGTCAAAGCTTGTTCTGCACTTCTGTGACCAGGGTGGATTTGATTTAAATCGGGTCAATTTAAACCACAATTTAAATCGGGTCAATTTAAACCACAATTTAAATCCATGATTTAAATCGCTAGTAAAAAGGCTTGAGTTAAATCGCCTCCATTTAAATCATAATTTTTAAAGAGCAACTGTCATCTCTGTCCTGCAGCGGCTCCCCCTCTGACCCGCTGTTTACTCACCGACAGTCACATTCACTTTAATGGGACGGCTGGTGATGCGGCAGCGACACAACAAGGTGAGGCACGTGGCGGCAGCAGGTGAGTGGATGCCCGCACCCGGCTCAGCCTCTCCAGTGAGCAAGGAGGGCGCAGAGGAGAGAGCCTCTGACAGTCACCAGCTCTCACAGATTCATCCATGATCTATAGAAATTTTTATTTCTTGCTCAAATGAAGACACTTATCAAGTCCTACATGATGGATCTGAAATGACAGGTGCTCTTTAAATGGAAGGCCTTATTCTTGCTGTTAGAATCTTTAATATTTGAAAACAAAATGAAAGGTTTCCTATTTAAAATAATAAGCTGTCAGGATAGTAAATATTCCCAAACTGGGTCTCTTTTACGACCTGCTGCCATTTTTCTCCTTAAGGGAGGAATAAAGCACTTCAAGCTATGTGCAGAAAAATCGCAAGCTGCTTAGAAGGTTTCACTTTCATTTTTACTGCTTGCCCTTCCTTCTTAACACTCAGAGCTTGATACAGATGCCTTTCTCTTCCAACAATCATACAGTTTGTAGTGTACATAGATTTGCAAAACAATGGGATAAAGGAATATTCCTGAACTTTGTTTTATCTCATGGTTACTGTGAAATTGTGTGAATGCATCAATGCAGTGCATGTTATCTTGGCTTGCAGAGCTTGAATTCGATGAATTAGTTTACCAAAATATAAACACGGGGCCTGGTCCGAAGCTCCGTGACCGTGGGACTCGCGGACCCGATCGCCGCTGGAGTCCCACTATCGGTCCCCGGAGCTGAAGAACGGGGAGAGCTGTGTTGTGTGTAAACACAGCTTCCCCGTTCTTCACTGTGGCGCTGTCATCGATCGTGTGTTCCCTTTTTATAGGGAAACAGAATCGATGACGTCACACCTACAGCCACACCCCCCTACAGTTAGAAACCCAAATGAGGTCACACATAACCCCCTAGTTGTTAACTCCCAAACTGCAACTGTCATTTTCACAATAAAGAATGCAATTTAAATGCATTTTTTGCTGTGAAAATGACAATGGTCCCAAAAATGTGTCAACATTGTCTGAAGTGTCCGCCATAATGTCGCAGTCACGAAAAAAATCGCGGATCGCCGCCATTAGTAGTAAAAAAAAAAAAATGATAAAAATGCAATAAAACTATCCCCTATTTTGTAAACGCTATAAATTTTGCGCAAACCAATCGATAAACGCTTATTGCGATTTTTTTTTTTACCAAAAATAGGTAGAATACGTATCGGCCTGAACTGAACTTGGGGGATATTTATTATAGAAAAAAGTAAAAAATATTGCATTTTTTTTTCAAAATTGTCGCTCTATTTTTTGTTTATAGCGCAAAAAAAAAAAATTGCAGAGGTGATCAAATACCACCAAAAGAAAGCTCTATTTGTGGGGAAAAAAAAGACGCCAATTTTGTTTGGGATCCACGTCGCATGACCGCGCAATTGTCAGTTAAAGCAACGTAGTGCCGAGTCGCAAAAAGGCGCCTGATCTTATACCTGCATTTTGGTCCGGGTCTTAAGTGGTTAAAAAAAAAAAAATTGATTTTTATCCACCCTGCCTGTGACCCATTTTCAGCAGACAGTGGGCTAAATCCCGCTGTCGGCTGATGTCACAGAGCCATTCCAGGCTTGGTCATGATTGTTACAATTGAGTTGGGATCCATCCACATACCTGGACCAGCACCCGGCTCAGCCCCTCCAGTGAGCAAGGAGGGCGCAGAGAAGAGAGCCTCTGATTGACAGTCACCAGCTCTCACAGATTCATCCATGATCTATAGAGATTTTTTTTTTCTTGCTCAAATGAAGACACTTATCAAGTCCTACAGATAGGCAGGGTGGTCTGTTTTCATTGATGGTAACCTTGATGTGAAATGTGTTCCATGGCAACAAAAGACGTGAAACTAAGGGGATTAGTGAAGCAGGCAATGGGATTGCCACTGTGATATCTCTATAGTCAGTCTTTTTTATTTTTCTTTTTTTCTTACTAAAGATGTGCAGATATGATAATATGACCTTCATCCTGTGTGTATATTCAGATGTACATGGTACTTTTAAAGGAACTGTTTTAAAGTGAAGTGTTCCTAGGAAATTATTGTGAAATGTTGGCGTCTATGCATTTGCTCTAACTGCCTATGAAGCGCATTGTGGCCCAGCTTAGAGAAGTGCTGGCTTTGTATCACAGCTAAACTAACATTGCCAGTACTATTAGTTTGCAGTAAGCTCCGCTGACTTGTATGGCTCCCCTGGGTAAAGTCCCTTCACTATGCTGTAGCTGCTTCATATGTCTACATGTGCGCCAATGTACACCGAATGCTATATGCTGAGGTACAGGACATGACTGACACCATTATCCTGTTTCCTATCTCGCTGCTTGTGACCCCTGGGCTTGTATTGTTCATGTCTGCTCTCAAGGCCGCATGCAGCGTGTGACCCCAACACGCTCTTCTTTAACAAGGAGGATACGTTTGGTTGTGCAGGCTGAACACATTCTCTGAATGATAATCATCTCGATGTTTCTATCAGCTGGACATTTCCTCTCTTTTACCACAGCGCACCAAATCGTAAAGTCATATGCTGATTCAAACCAGTCCTTTACCGATTAAAGACACACCACATTTATATCCAATCTAATATATAAAATAATTTTCTAATACATGTATATGTGTGTGATATATATATATATGTGTGTGTGTGTGTGTGTATGTGTGTATGTATAATATATATATACACACAGTATCTCACAAAAGTGAGTACACCCAGGGCTGCTGTTAAAAATCACAGGGCCCCACCATACAGCTTACCTGGCAGAGGCCCCCACCCCCCAATATATATAAAATACACTAAAATCATTATTAGCGGACACAAACATCAGAGAATCTGTGTGAATTAGCCCTTTTATATTTGTTTTTTACATAATATATATATATATATATATATATATATATATATATATATATATATATATATATATATTTTAACAGTGACAAGGGGGGATAAAAAGCAGGCATAACAGGGAGGGGGATCGGTGTCGGGGAAGCAATTACAGGAATAATGCCCTGTGTCTGTGTCTCTCCCTGCAGCAGCTGAAAGCCAGCAGGAGGGGAACAAACTGACTTTCAGCTGCACAGGGCATCCTTCTGAAACTGCCCCTCTGCCAAACCACACTAACTTCCCCTGCTGTTTGGGGCCCCCCTGTGTACCCATGCCCCCACAGGAGCACTGGTGGTCCCCACCCCTATCAGCAGCCCTGAGTACACCCCTCACAGAAAAAAATGTCACTTTGCTACAATGTGAAGTAGTGAGTATACATGAAAAAAAAATTCAAAAATGTGAGGAGTGTACTCACTTTTGTGAGAATATTGTGTGTGTGTGTGTGTGTGTGTGTGTATATTTATTTATATGGTATCAACACACCATCTTAAATGCATGACTTATGCCAGCTGGTTCCTGCTGAATATTTACTGTACCCAAGCACAAGCTGTACTGTCTCAACTTTAGCCAACCCATAAATTAATCGATCCATTTATAACCAACTGAATACTTTTTATAAAAGCAAAATGTCCTATAAATAGTGGCTCCCTAATCAATTTAGTGTATGAAGATCGCCTCCTGGGTAACCACAATGGCTTCTTAAACTCTGTGGCCCAGATTCTCAATGGCGTTACGACGGCGCAACACCATTTGCGCCGTCGTAAGTCCTAATCTGGCCCCGGGTATCTATGCGACTGATTCTTAGAATCAGTTACGCATAGATACCCATTAGATCTGACAAGCGTAAGGCTCTTACGCTGTCAGATCTTAGATGCAATTTTTTTCCCGCCGCTAGGTGTCGCATCGTCGTTTTCCCCGTCGTCTATGCAAATTAGGTAATTACGCGAGATTCCCGAACATACGCGCGGTCGACGCTGAGAATTTACGACGTTTCCGTAGCTTAAGCGACGCGTAAAGTTGTCCCTGCTATTATGAGGGGCAACCAATGTTAAGTATGGCCGTCATTCCCGCGTCGAAATTTAAAAAAAATAAGTCGTTTGCGTAAGACGTCCGTGAATGGCGCTGGACGCCATTTACGTTAACGTCTAAGCAAATGACGTTGGGGCGACGTCATTTAGCGCAATGCACGTCAGGTAATTTACCCGACGGAGCATGCCCAGTACGCTCGGCGCGGGAGCGCGCCTAATTTAAATGGTGCCCGCCCCATTTGAATTGGGCGGGCTTGCGCCGAGCGCTTTTACGATACACTGCCGCAAGTTTACAGGTAAGTGTTCTGAGAATCAGGCACTAACGCTGTAAACGTGCGGCGGTGTAATGTAAATCACATACGTTGCGCTGCCCAGGAGCAACGTAATTGTATGAGAATCTGGGCCAGTATATAATACAATTACGAGTATCCTTAGTTTACAATTTGGTTCCATTTCTTATAATTTTATCGGCTGAAATAAGCAGTAGGGTCCTTTCATTCTTATTGATTTACGATGGCCCTGAAGTAAGATTGTGGTCTCGGATGTTGTAACTGAGTGTCAAATAAGATTTACGTTCAGGATTATGTGACAATAAATCACAAAATGTATTTTTTTCATTTTTTACTATAATGGGCATAAAGATGCATTTAGCTATGAATGCATTTGTGTAGTTTTTTGCAGTGGGGTCCCTTCAAGCTGTATACACACAGATGTCTGCCCTGCAGTTTCCTGTGGGGGGCGCTGTGGTGAGAAGTGTCAGCCTAGTAAGCATTAGGTGAGAATGTAGCATAAGATATGATTTGTGGCACATGGTAATGCATGGTAGGTTATGAAATAATTAGAATGCCCATGGCTTTACTGTGAATGGGGATTAATGGACCAAAATGCAGCAATAATGTTTTTTTATGTACATCATTTCCACTGTGAGTAAAGTCTTTTAATTAAAATAGATTTTTTTTTTTCTCCGAAGAACTGTGCTTCTATTCTCCAAAAAGGAAGGAATTTGCAGGCTGATGGGATATGGAACTTACATTTATCAGGGCTCACTGCAGATCAGCAGCTTTTTATGGCGGGATTACTGACCATGGCAGCTGTATAGGCCTTAATAAAGTTACACAGTAAAAAAAAGGTGCCTTTTATTTAGGTTCCGTAAGTTTGTCGCCAATATAACGATTCTTACAATTGAGCAACAGCAGCTACTGTAGTCTCTTGAATGAAATTTGGTTTCTATTGCTAGCCTCCCACCTGATTTGTTAAGCCATTCTTGTGACACACACCTCAGGAGGATCAACCTTATTGCTTGATTTAATAATGTGTCCCTGGTCAGTTCCCTGCTCTCTGGATAGAGGGGATGAAGAGGCTGGCGGCTCGGAGGTGTCCACTGAAGTGTCAGAAGGCACAGAGGTGTTGGAAGATGATGCTGGAGGGGCAGGGGTGTCCCGTGTAGAGGCCGAGGGGGGCGTCCCGTGTAGAGGCCGAGGGGGGCGTCCCGTGTAGAGGCCGAGGGGGGCGTCCCGTGTAGAGGCCGAGGGGGGCGTCCCGTGTAGAGGCCGAGGGGGGCGTCCCGTGTAGAGGCCGAGGGGGGCGTCCCGTGTAGAGGCCGAGGGGGGCGTCCCGTGTAGAGGCCGAGGGGGGCGTCCCGTGTAGAGGCCGGGGGGGGCGTCCCGTGTAGAGGCTGAGGGGGGCGTCCCGTGTAGAGGCCGAGGGGGGCGTCCCGTGTAGAGGCCGGGGGGGGGCGTCCCGTGTAGAGGCCGGGGGGGGGGCGTCCCGTGTAGAGGCCGGGGGGGGGCGTTCCGTGTAGAGGCCAGGGGGGCGTCCCGTGTAGAGGCCAGGGGGGCGTCCCGTGTAGAGGCCGAGGGGGGCGTCCCGTGTAGAGGCCGAGGGGGGCGTCCCGTGTAGAGGCCGAGGGGGGCGTCCCGTGAAGAGGCTGGCGGCACCTTATGTAAAGGCACCCGGTGCAGAGGTGTTGAGTCATCCAGTGCAGAGGTTGGAGGCGCAGAGACATTCAGTGATGAGACCTCAGTCCATATACCCATCTCACACATTCCTTTAAAGGGGCTGTAAAGGTTTGTTTTTTATTTTCTAAATAGGTTCCTAGTGCATTGTTGGTTCACTTACCTTTTCCTTCGATTTCCCTTCTAAATGTTTTTTTTTCTTTGTCTGAATTCCTCACTTCCTGTTTCTCCTCAGTAAGCTTTCCACCATCATCTGAGCTGTTCTGGCTGGGGGTTAGTTGGCATGCTCGCCCCCTCCCTTGGGACTACATCCCTGCGGAGAGATGCTGTGAATGTTCAGTGTCTCCCCGCATGGATGTAGGGCCATGGGAGGGGGCAAGCACGCCGACTAACCCCCAGCCAGAACGGCTCGGATGATGGTGGAAAGCTTACTGAGGAGAAACAGGAAGTGAGAAATTCAAACAAAGAAAAAAAACATTTAGAAGGGAAATCGAAGGAAACGGTAAGTGAACCAACAATGCACTAGCTTAAAACCTATTTAGAATATAAATAACAAACCTTTAACAAACCTTTAATTCTCAAACATACTGGGTGCTGCAGTGCACAACACAATGTAAATAAGCATAGAAAAACAATCAAATATAGAATACTAGAAACTATGCCCAGGCATTTTTATGTTGCCAAATAAAAACACTTTAAAATGTTTTTAAAAATAGAAAATATCGGTGTGGTCTAAACATGTAGTTACTTCAACTCTACATGTTTCGCCAATCGGCTTCCTTAGGAGATTTATGAGTACTTGATATTGCTCCACTGAAATCAGAAGATGAAAACGGTCACAAAGGTCAAACAATCTTTATACTTACAATATACAAATATTGACAATTGCATATTATAGGTATAAGAACTGTTTGGTCTTTGTGATATACACAAATGAAATATTATAACATATATATTTTTTTGTTTTTTTACTGTAAATTCAAATTATTTTTATTTTTATCTTAAAAAACTATTTGATTTGGCACCTGGGCATTGTTTCTTCCAATGTAAATATTTTCCAGCAGACCACAGATCTTCAAAATAAGGATATTCTTAAAGAAAGATCTGCTTTTAACCGGCACAGGGCATGTGATAATTTTTTAACTTCACTTGTAGAAATGACAGCTGGAATCTTTTTTTTTTTTTTTTTTACGTTAGAAAAAAGCAAACAAAAAAAACCTTGGCCTCACCATTGAAGGCTAAAATGCATGCATGCTGGTGTATGTGGTGTAGAGGCCCGGGCAGTATGATGTACCGTTTAAAACCCATAATACAGTTTACTTTTCTTTTTACTTTATTGAAGTGTCATAAAATAATGCTTCATTCAGCTCTGTGCACTGCAGCATGTTGCGGTGAGGTTCGTTGTGTTCCGCACTGCAACCTTTCCTATCACGGTGTTATGGTGTGAACATGGCACACAATTATTTTCCATGCACTCTTGCATTTAGCCTGCAGATCAGTGCAGCTCACCGGTCATGGTGTGAACAAGCAATTACCAACCTGTTTCACTATAGATACATTTTTAATCTTGTAACATCCTGAGCAATGTTTGAATCGTAAATATCACTATGGCTACCATATTTAAATAAATATCGGCATTCTTGTCATGTGGCTTGCTGCCTAGAAAAACACTCAGGCGGTGTATCAAAAATTGTCACACTTCACTTGGCAGGATTCCCAGATTGTTGCCATGACAATCCCACATCCTGCGTGACATGTACCTGTGCGCTCCGTGCAGTTATCACTTTGCTGCTTAGGCTGATTTGTGTCAGGCTGCACTTATGGATGTACAGGAGCTTTCGGTCTGACGGGTTTGCTGTGGTTATGGGATTCCTTCTCCTGCCGGCTATCTGTGTAATAAAAAATATATAATACACATATATATATATATATATATACACACACACACACACACACACACACAATAAATAAATAAATAAATAAATAAATATATATATATATATATATATATATATATATATATATATATATATATATATATATATATATTAGTGCTGTCAAGCGATTAAAATTTTTTATCGCGATTAATCGCATTAATGTCATAGTTAACTCACGATTAATCGCGCGATTAAGGAGGTTCACCCTTTAAAACATTTTTTTTTTTGTTTTCTTATTTATTTTATTTTTTTTATAATATTAAATTGTGTTTTTTTATTTTTTTACATTTTGATCACTTTTATTGCTGTCACAAGGAATGTAAACATCCCTTGTGACAGCAATAAGTGGTGACAGGTACTCTTTATGGAGGGATCGGGGTCTAAAAGACCTCCGAGCCCTCCTTTGCACTTCAAAGTATTCAGATCGCCGAAAACGGCGATTCTGAATACTGTGCACTTTTTTAAATCCGGCGCCATTGGCAGCCGAGAAACCCGGAAGTGACGTCATGACGCCGCTTCCGTGGTTTCAATGCGGAGACTGAATCAAAGCCGTTTACGGCTTAGTGTCAGTCTCCGCCTAAACACAGAACGCGGCGGATGGAGGATCGGGTCTCCCGGTGGGACGGGAGGCCCGGTCAGAGCGGCGAAAGGCGGCGGGAGGGGGGGGGGGGATGTCCCCTCCGGCATAACAACCGAGCGGCTTTTAGCCGCATCGGTTATGTTTGGATAGCCGATCGCCCGCTCTAAACAACGGTACCGGGATGATGCCTGCGGCTGCAGGCATCATCCCGGTATAACCCCCGAACGCCGAGGACGCATATATGCGTCCCGTCGGCGTGAAAGGGTTAAGAGGTACGTGCTGACAAAAAAAAAAAAATGTTTTAAAGGGTGAACCTCGTTAATCGCGCGATAAAAAAAATGACGGCGTTAAAATGGGTTTGTGTTAACACCGTTAATAACGCGTTTAACTGACAGCACTAATATATATATATATAATTAGTTGAGGAAAGCAGCACCCGGTTGTATCCAGTGCAATGCAATCAATATAGAAAGTCCAAAGGCTTGCTGCACTTAAAATATTTATTAATCGGTAATTCAAGAAATTACATGATCAGATGTTTAAAGAAATCTTTAAACATCTGATCGTGTATTTTCCTGAATTATTGATTAATAAAAAATTTAAGTGCAGCAAGCCTTTGGACTTGTGTGAGATATATATATATATATATCTATCTATACACACATCGCATACATATATACACTCATTCTAGGTATAAGGTGACGGTGGTGCCCTGCTCTTTTAATACTGCTTTTTAGGCCGATCATGTGACACGTCTGTCTGACGCTCTCGGCACGGAAGTCCCCCTGGGGTTTTGTGACATGACTCATGAACCAATTGTGACCTCAGGTGTGAGCAGGTATCTTTTGTGTAGCCATAGAAATGGATTGTTTGTGAAGTGCAGTCACAATGCAGTGATGTCACTGTGGGTACTGTACACAATGGGACTTTTATTAAAGGCTGCAAATGAAATCGGAGCCTTTTAATGCCCTGCCTCATCTCATTGTGTCATCTGTTTTGCTTTCTCTATGTATAGTGCTCTGGTTATTTAAAAAATTATAGCAATGAACCAGGGAATTTGCATGACCAGAGTGAATCTAAGGCTGGTTACACACCCGCTGACCTTTTCAGAAGATTCACTGCAAATTCTTTTCAAAATAATCGGTAATGGGTAGCAACGTATATTTCTTAGCAGTTTATGCATCTTGTATGACTTTTTTTTTCTGGCGGGGGTGTCACAGTTTACTTTCAAACAACCGGCTGATATGTTCTACTCCATGTTTTCAACAATAGTATGCATTATAGCTGAATCCCAGGCACAAAATCATTTAAAGGAGAAGTCGAGCCAAAGATGCACTTCTGTGACTTGTTTTTAGCAAGCTGTTAGCTGGTTGTCACAGAGCTGCTCCATGCTCGGATAAGATCGCGACCGTATGGTCTGGATCCACCCACATGCCTGGATTGGCACCTGGCTCAGCCTCTCAGCGAGTCGCTGAGAGCCTGAACAGGCCACCTCCACATACAACTTTGTTATTAAGTATTTTTTCTTTTTATATGGTGGGTTTAGCGCAGAGTTTTTTCTTCTTTTTCTGCCACCTCCACAGCCCAGCGCTCCAGTGAGCAGGGGGGTCAGAGAGACGATGACTGATAGTCACCAGCTCTCTGCTCAGGGGGTCCTGCGATCCGAGTGATCAGCGGTGTTTGATCGCTCAGTTCCCAGTCTTAGAGCTGGTGGGAGACAGATGCTGCATCCACCTAGCTAAGTATTCCAAAAAAACATAGCCATACTTCTCTTTTAATTTGAACATTTTCCTCCATGGCAAGAAAGGATATAAACCCCACTATATGTGCACCCAATGCCTTTACAAAAGCCAGTTATTACATTGTAAAAGCATCAGTGACATCATCACTGAGCCACAGATTGCCTGTGTGGAGTACAGAGCTGTGGGAGGGACCCAGTAGGCCTCGCCCACTTCAGGCTGCCTGCAGAAAACTACAGGAGTGGGCGGAGTCTAGACCAGTCAGTCTGCACAGGGAGAGAGAGCATCAGTGACTGGTCTCTATTTCAGGAAGCTCCTGTACAAAGGAAACAATTGACACTGAATTGCTGCACAGACCTGTTGGAAATAAACAAAGATTCAAGTACGAATATGCATGCTTTTTTTTTTTTTTTGACATTACGGGGTTGATTTACTGAAACTGGAGAGTGCAAAATCTGCTGTAGCCCCTGACTTCTAATTGGCTTCTTTTTTTTTTTTTTTTACCTTGCTATGAGTGTAACCAATTCTGTTCACACCTTTCACATGCACAGACGAGTTCATTAAAATGCATGCAAAAATCCACCCAAACCACACAAATGCATTATAAATGTACCAAATCATATGAGAATCACCGACATTAGACACTCCCAAAGTGTCCGATTCCAAAGACTAATGGAGTCTGCATCGCTCGTTTGTTTAGAGACCTCACGAGAGTCTCTTTAAATCAATGGACAGATTTTCCTCCTATTACTGGGTTTGCTCACTATCAGATTTCGATCATTTCTCATGTACATTCCTCCTGATATTACTCACGAGTAGCTCTATTTAGTTTTACCATAGAACATTACATAGGAGGTTATATCAGCTCTAGGCTTCTGTTTTCAATGGATCAGTCAAACACGAGGCCCAGTAAAAAAAACACAGCTTTAAAATAAAAACTAACCTTCCAAGTCGGTACATGCATCTGTCATTATTTGCTTAGAAGACATTTTAAATTTAGAGGCAACCATTCACTAAAAAAATAAAAAACTTTATGGAAGAACTCCATGAAAAAAATGTTGTTCTCCATGCAGTGGGGCTCTGCCCGCACTACATGGGTTAACTGCTTTTTTTTTGTCTAGGGGTGCAAGGGAGATCTGTACTTACCCGGTCCTTCAATCCCCCAGAAAACCATGCTCCCCCTCATACATACATGAATGAATGAGTGACTTGTAGAGCGCTACACATGCAAACTAAATCGCCTCTAGGCACTTTTTGCAGGCAGTGTGTTCCTGGCTGGTGCGGTCACTTACCCTGTAGGATCTCGACACGCTTGGGACACAGTCGTACACACATATATACTGGGCCAATTTGGACAGGATCCAATTAACCTACCAGCATGTCTTTGGAGTGTGGGAGGAAAACGGAGTACCCGGAGGAAACCCACGCAGACACAGGGAGAACATGCAAACTCCAGGCAGAGGGTGGTGTGGTTGGGGTTCAAACCAGCGACCCTTTTTGCTGCTAGGTGAAAGTGCTAACCACTTCACCACTGTGCTGCCCTGCCAAATCGGTGGACTGTTCTGCCGTCCTCACATCCAAAGCCGATCTATGGGGGATGATGACGTCAGGAAAAGTCCATTCACAACTGCTAGTGTGCGGGGACGCAGGAGTGGTGGGGACTGGTATTGCGATTGGCAGGTTGGGTAAGTATATCTCCGCTTTGCAATCCCCTAGAAGAAAATGAGCAAAAGCAGATCTCCGAGAGCCTTTAGAAAAAAAAGTCGGCATGCTACAAAGATTGTAGATGCTGACTTTTAATATTAGGACACTTACCTGTCCACAAATTCAGCAGTGTCTAAACTCAAGCCAATTTTTCAATCGGCTCTTGTGTGCTGCCACCACCATCTCGGCTTTGCTTTGTGAATGGCCAAGCGGAGGGGGAAGGAGGACAGGAGCCAAACTTTTAGCTGAGTTTGCCGTGGTGAGCTCAGCCGGAAATGGGAGTGGGTACCTGTCGAAACCAGGTACCCACTCCGTCCACCCCCGAAAGGTGCACAATGTGGCAGCGGTTGGGGGGGGCAAACAGGCGGAGCTTTCTCTTTTTTTGGGTGGAGCTCCATTTTAACCCATGCAGTGCAGGTACAGCCCCACTGCATGGGGGAAAAAATAATTTCCCAGAGTTCTTCTTTAACAGTGTATGATGGGTCAAGTTCTCAGACACTCAAGGGAACAAATTCATGGCTACTGCTGTCTAGAAATCGGCAAGCGGGGCTCCCCAGGCACAGGAAAGTGCCAGCGAGATTACGCTTGGCATAAAATAAATGCCTCTGGTACTCCATCTGCATGAACCCTAACAAGATTGTACAATTCATGTTAGATCTTCCTATGGCTGCATCCTTTGGGAGTATCTCCACAAAAATGATATTTTTGTTGCAGGCAATGCCAAAAATTTGGCTTGTATCTTAGTGTAGACTTATGAGAAAATCGGTGAGCCATTCACACTGCGTTTCTGTACACAGAACACCTCCAGGTAGCCATATTGCATTGCGTTTTACAGAAAGTTGCAGCACTACAGATCAAAAAAAAAAGTTACTTTTAATACCATTAAATTATGATGTGACTTGAGTCACGATTGTATACGCTATATTTTTGTTTCGTGTTTTCTCCCCATGAAAGTGGAGTTGCCGTTTAAAGTGGAGGTTCACCCGAAAACGTAATTTTTAACATTAGATTGATGCTCATTTTGTGAAGGGGAATCGGGTAGTTTTTTTTTAATCGAAGCAGTACTTACCGTTTTAGAGAGCGATCCTCTCCGCCGCTTCCGGGTATGGGCTGCGGGACTGGGCGTTCCTATTTGATCGACAGGTTTCCGACGGTCGCATGCATCGCGTCACGATTTTCCGAAAGTAGCCGAACGTCGGTGCGCAGGCGCCGTATAGAGCCGCACCGACGTTCGGCTTCTTTCGGCTACTCGTGACGCGATGTATGCGACCGTCGGAAGCCTGTCAATCAAATAGGAACGCCCAGTCCCGAAGACCATACCCGGAAGCAGCGGAGAAGATCACTCTCTAAAACGGTAAGTACTGCTTCGATTTTAAAAAAACTACCCGATTCCCCTTCACAAAATGAGCATCAATCTAATGTTAAAGCGGGAGTTCACCCGAATTTTTTTTTTTAACATTAGATTGATGCTCATTTTGTGAAGGGGAATCGGGTAGTTTTTTTAAAATCGAAGCAGTACTTACCGTTTTAGAGAGCGATCCTCTCCGCCGCTTCCGGGTATGGGCTGCGGGACTGGGCGTTCCTATTTGATCGACAGGTTTCCGACGGTCGCATGCATCGCGTCACGATTTTCCGAAAGTAGCCGAACGTCGGTGCGCAGGCGCCGTATAGAGCCGCACCGACGTTCGGCTTCTTTCGGCTACTCGTGACGCGATGTATGCGACCGTCGGAAGCCTGTCAATCAAATAGGAACGCCCAGTCCCGAAGACCATACCCGGAAGCAGCGGAGAAGATCACTCTCTAAAACGGTAAGTACTGCTTCGATTTTAAAAAAACTACCCGATTCCCCTTCACAAAATGAGCATCAATCTAATGTTAAAAAAAAAAAATTCGGGTGAACTCCCGCTTTAAGTCTTCATTCAGGTTGATGCTGGAAGGTTGCTTTGTGCAGCGTTCTATGTTGTATGTAATGGCCCACGAGTTCATGTGGCTTGTTTGTGTGGCGCGTTCATATCAGCTGTGAACTGTGCTCTTTCCCCAACTCTGAACTTCTGTATCTCATTTAGAGCAGGAAGCTGTGTGACTTTCCCAGAACAAGCTTTGTTTTTATTAGACCTTTATGGGGAACTTGTCAAGACGGCTATTATCTGTCACAGCGGAGGCTGCCATTGCTCGGATCATGCTCAAAGCATACTTGTTCCAGAGCCTGTACTACCCTCTGTATGATACTACAGGATTGTGCTCCATACCAAGCCTGGACCACAACCTTGACTTTGACAGATGACAACCATCTTGACAGGTTCCCTTTAATGAGCTTGTTGGGAAATCTGAACCCAGAGAAAATCTAATTTAGCCATTCCAATGCTGCATCTCTGTGTGTGCCAGTGAAAGTAGACTCCTCGGAATTGCTGTTTGCCCTTTAGCTGCTGACACTCTTCTAAAATATTGCAAGAGCATTTCAAGTGTGTATTAATATAGACTTTCAAGTACAGTTTAAAGCTGAACTTTGGGCACAGAAACTTTTGATTGCAATATATTTTTCAGTAGCCCTAGTTATATAAATCTATTTTGTGTGCACCATTTGCACTTTGCAAACCCATTAACTACCTTGTAAAAGTAGCAGTGACATCACCATCCAGCAGGTCCACCCACTAAAGCAAAAGGGGGCGGATACAGGACCAGTCACCCTGCACAAGGAGAGAGAGCAGCAGTGACTGGTCTTTATTACAGGAAGCTCCTACACAGAGGTTTTGTTTCACACGGATTTACTACACAGATCTGAAATACAATGAAAGAATACACTGCCTTGTATATAAAGACGTTATTTTCTTGTCATTAAACCTACTGTAGCTGCTGGCATTTATTTTGGGACACTTGTCCGTCCTGGATTCCAGTGATGTCAGCACCCCAGCTGGTGCTTCCATTGGCTGTTGGGTGCTGTTGCCGGTAAGGGGACCCAGTGGTGAAGCCTTGCTTCACCGCTAGGTCCCTATAGCGCATGCGTGAAGCGAGCTGCACTCTTACTGGCCTGGCAGGAGTAAGAAGGAGGGGGGCTGAACGTCTGACATACCTTGCCGCGGTGAGGTCCCACGGAAGTGGGGACATGGTTCCTGTCAAAAACAGGTACCCCCTCCCCGAAATCTGCCAAATGTGGAGGGGGGAGATATCGTATATAAGCGGAAGTTCCACTTTTGAGTGGAACTCGGCTTTACATTAAGCTTGAAGGAATATAAATGTATATGTATTTATTTTTATTTTTTTAAACTGCACCAAATTTTTATATAAATGTTTTCCTTTATCGGCCTAGAGTTGTTTTTTTTATTATTTTTTTTTGTGATTGTGTGTCTGCTTCTGTGTTTTCTGAAAGGTGGTGAGAGAGCAGATTGATGATCTTATCAGTGTGCTGCTGCCCCTTCACTGTCCAATCACAGGTTAAAGTAGTCCTAAACTATTCTGGACTATTCAACTTTAGACAGTGCTTGGGGTGCATGAGCAGGGCTGCTATTTATAAACCATAGGGCCCAATTCAGCCAACTTGACAGCCCCCCCCCCCCCCCCAAATAAACACAATTGACTATGCTTCAGTTATGAATACTTTTTAGTAAGATAATAACCAATCACTCACTGTGTTCATTAAAAAAAATGGTGGGGCTGGTAAATGGGGCATATTTACTTTCCCCCCACTGTCCATCCTGAAGGATCCTAGTGTGTGCTTACAGTTGCAGGAAGAGGAGGGAAGCCAGAAGCACTGTAGGGGTGAGGTGCGGTGCACATGGGGGGTGGGGGCAGAGGGCCTGGCATCAGGGGGAAATATGGTACACACAGGGAGGTTGATCAGTGCAGTGGGAATGGGGGGGGAATTACTGGAACCAATTCCCTGTATGGCTCGCTCTGCTGCAGTAGCTGAAAGCTGACAGGAAAGGGGAGGAGAAGATGCCAGCTTTCAGCTACTGAAAAGGGCCATACAGGGTGATCAGTTCCAGCAATTGCAACCCCCCCCCCCCCCCTGCTGATCACCCTCTGGGCCTACATCCGATTCACTTTGCTACCTGGGCCCCCTTGCTGTGTTCATTCAAAAAATGGTGGGGCTGGTAAATAGGGCATATTTACTGGACTTTTCCCCCACTGTCCATACTAAAGGATCCTACTGTGTGCTTACAGTTGCAGGAAGAGGAGGGAAGCCAGAAGCACTGTAGGTGTGAGGTGGGGTGCACGCGGGGGGAGGGGGCCTGGCATCAGGGGGAAACATGGTACATACAGGGAGGTTGATCAGTGCAGTGGGAATGGGGGGGATTACTGGAACCAATTCCCTGTATGGCTCGCTCTGCTGCAGTAGCTGAAAGCCGGCAGGAAAGGGGAGGAGAAGATGCCAGCTTTCAGCTACTGAAAAGGGCCATACAGGGGGATCAGTTCCAGCAATTGCAACCCCCCCTGCTGATCACCCTCCAGGCCTACATCCGATTCACTTTTCTACCTGGACCCCCTTGCTGGCCCGGGCCCCTTACAGGAGGACGAGTGGCACCCTTTTATCCACCGCCCTGTGTACAAGACCTGTTTGGACTGTCTGGATAACAAGTTTAGAATTTCATTTCCTTAGGCAGGTGACTGTGTGTCGTGCGGTTTGCCTCGAGTTCAGTTTTAATTATTTAGATCTTCAGGTTTTGCCAGAACGGTGGTAATTTAGTAATTTTCCAAAATAATGTTTTGGCAATATTGTATTACTGTTGCCACAGATTGTTAAGCTGTTTTGTTTTCTAGAGTAAAAAAAATAAAAAAACGATCGAAGTTTAATTATTTTCACTTCCCCCTGCAAATGTAACAGCTACAGTAGCGCACAATTGTCAGTTGGGGTGAGAATTAAATCGGATCTGATAATGACTGTATTGGCACAAGTAGTAGCAAGTCAAGCCTAACGATGTCTAATTACTGCCGCTTTTGCTATCAAAGAAAACAAACGCAGGGCATAAACAATGAGCCTGCTGAAATATTCAGCGCGATCAGCTGGCGTGTGCGGCGGGGCTGCATTTTGAGCGTGACGCTCTTCTTGCAGAGGTGAGTTCATTTAAAGTGAATAGAAGGCAAACAGCAGCCTTTTCTTCCCAGATTGGTGTGTGGGTGTCGGATCAGGGAATTTTCTGTCATGCTATGCACAGCTCCTAAGTAGATAATTGCAGTTTACTTCTGGCAAATTACGCTGCGTTTAGGCAGGCATACACTTGATGATGTGGGCTGGTCACCGAGTGCTTTGCGGCTCTTTAGACCAATCGGTGATCCGGCTTCTTTAGGGAATACAGCATGTTGGAGCCCAAATTGCAGGTTCTTCGCGTTCTGTTCAGCTTTTTACATTTCCATCTCCGTTCAATGTCTCTGGATGAAGTCCAGCTTCACACGTATTACCATAAACACAGCGCCACATTTATTAGGGGAATCCGGGAGAGTGATGTGTTCTCAGGAAGTTTAGCATCCATTACTATTAAGGTGGAAGTTAACAACTGAAAGCAAATTAATTTTTAAATTGGCTTGGCCCAGCTTTTCAAGGCTTAAAATGGAATTTCCAGCCTCACGATTAAGTACACGGTTTTAATGCATCTGTGTGAGCTGTTTTTACTGCCTTTGCAGTTTTTTTGAGTCTCATTAGTGATGTACACAACCTTGCCAACCTTGTGTAATCCTGGATGGTGACTCCATTGTACTGTGTTGCAGCTTTGCAGGTTCCTGTGTCAGCTGCCTACCCATTGGACAATGGATGAGCCTGATCACACTGCTGAGGTCCACCCTTACCTGTATACTACCTAATTTAGGACACCCAGGGCCGCCATCAGGAATTTTGGGGCCCCTTACACAGCTAAAGGCATGGGCCCCCTGGAGCAGAGAACCGGGTGGGGGGGGGGGGGTTGCTGCTGCCTGAAATTGAGAAGCGGGGGGTGGGAGGCCTTTACAAAAAAAGAAGAAATAAAGAAAAATATATGTATAAAAGAAATTATAAAAAAAAGGGGGGTAGCCATCTGGGGCCCGTTAATAAAAAGAAACCTCTGGGCCCTTTAATAAAAAAATATATATAAAAATAAAAAAATATCTAAAGAAAATCTTATAAGAAAATAAATAAAAAAGGGGGGATTGCCATCCAGGCCCCTGGGGACCTCTGGGCCCCTTACAGGTGTACTGCCTGTACCCCCCTGATGGCGGCCCTGAGGACACCTCGCTCTCCAGTTCCCTTTATCTGTAAACCAGGGGTGCTCAAACTTTTGAAGAGTGCAGGCCACTTAAAGCTGCTGACTTTTAATAATCAGACACTTACCTGTCCCAGGGTCCAGCGATGCGGGAGAATGAAGCCCCGCTCATCTCCCTGCGCGCCGGCATTGACACTGTGGGCTGTGGCTTTACCGTGACTGGCCAAGCAATCATCTGGGACCTGTGACGTGTCCCGGATGATTGAAGAGAGGGAGGGGGGAAGAGGTTAACTTCCTTCCAGTGTCTTGGGAGGAAGTGGTAGCTGGAACACTCTAAAAGAGTGTCCCCCCCCCCCCAGAAAAAATTACATGCCAAATGTGGCATTTCTGGGGGTCACCTTCCCTTAAAGTGGAAGTTCCATTTTTGGGTGAAACTCCACTTTAAGTGATTTGCTAACAGGTCGTGGGCCACAGTTACATAGTTAGTCAGGTTGAAAAAAGACACAAGTCCATCTAGTTCAAGCAAAATAATAATACAATCCCATATAAACAATCCTATACCCACAATTGATCCAGAGGAAGGCGAAAAACCCAGCAAAGCACGATCCAATTTGCTAAAGCGGGGGGTAAAATTCCTTCCTGATCCCCCGAGAGGCAATCAGATTTTCCCCGGATCAACGTTGCCTATAAATGTCAGTACCTAGTTTATATTATCTACATTTAGGAAATTATTCAGGCATTTTTTTAAAGCAATCTACTGAGCTGGCCAGAACCACGTCTGGAGGGAGTTTATGCCACATTTTCCGAGCTCTTACTTTAAAGAAACCTTTCCGTATTTGGAGAACAAATCTTTTTTTTCTTCTAGACGTAAAGAGTGCCCCCTTGTCCTCCTGTGATGACCTTAAAGTGAATAACTCTACACCGAGTTCACTATATGGACCACTTGTGTCTTTGTACATGTTGATCCTATCCCCCCTCTAATCTTTCCTCATAGCTGAGCTCTTATCAGTTTGGTTTCCCTTCTCTGCACTTTCTCCAGTTTTTTTTTATTCCAGCTCCCCTATGTACCAATATAGCATTAATCTACTTCATTGGCAAAAATAAAACGGCTTAATATTTATTCTACACACACTTACCCAACTCTCTTCATGGCTGTTCAAAAACAGCTTTCCATTACTTCTGCCATACTTCCTGGATAGACTATAGGTGTTGAGTACTGTCCGTGATATTTTTTGTATCTGCGCTAATGTCCACATTTTTTCCACAGTTTATTTTCCTAAAACTCTGGTTTTCTTATCTCTAGCCAACCTCACAGAGCACTTTTTAATTTTGAGTTTGTCATGTACCACAGACCGATCAGGCGATTGTTAGATCCTGGGAAACATCTTGGGTAATTGTACATTTGTCCTGATTAAAAATGTGTGACTCCAGCATGTTCCTACTAGTGCATAGAAATGGAATAACCTTGACAAATTGATTATCTTCTATTAGTAAGGATGTCACATGGGAGTGGCGAGAAGCTTGAGCCAGTTTTAAAATCCTTTTGACATAAATAGTTTAAGTTGAATGTTGTAGGAAGCCGGCATTAGAATCCCCAACGAGAGCCGGAGATGTTAATCTTGTGTCTTTAATGTACAATATCGTAGTTTTGCCTTCTTTCTGAACCTTCTGTAGTGTTCTAGGCATAGGTGTGCGCAGCCTATTGCATTAGGGTGTGCACCCTAAAGCTCCAACACATATGCATTTGATATATTTACCGGCCTCTTCCCCGCTCTCCATCCTGAAACAATGAAGGGGGAGTAATGGAGCACATGGGGGGCCTGGGCAACAGAAGGAAGAGTAACAGGGAAAGGAGGGGTGGTATATATTAGTACCATCCCCTATATTTTCCTCCTGTGGGGCTGAATGTTGACAAAAGGGAGAGGAGGAGAAGCCTACTTTCAGCTGCTGCAGAAGGAAAATACAGGAAATCCCACCCCCGCCACCTCTCCTGTCCAGGTTCTGAGGGTCAGCAAGGAATGATTGCGGTTTACCTGTTGCCTACCCACCATTGACAGGTTGCCAACCTCGGGATTTTGGTGTGCCCAGGCACACCTGGCACACCCCTTGCGCACGCCTATGGTTCTATGTAGGCTCTCCTCATCCCAGGGATTATGTAATATCCATTCAGGTTTTTTTTTTTTCACTTTCTAGCCTGTCCTAGAAAAATTTGACCGTTAACACCTTCTCTGTTTTTTTTTTTTTTGCTTTTTGTGCTATTAGGGCGGCCATAGATAAACCGTCAAGAACGAGTGGTAAAAGGCTGCTTCTTCGGCCTGATGTTACGGTGCAGTGTGCATGCAGAAAAATTAAGGTTTTATTGAGAAAGGGATATTTTAGCCAAAGATCTAGTGGGTCTCTATATTAACCTCTGTGCTAGCGTACGAGGCTCGGATCCCCTAATTTTTGGTTCCGCTGGATTGATTATCCTGACACTTTGGAGGGGGAGTTTAACATGTAATCGTAAAAAAGGGTGAGGATTTGTTACTTTTATTACTATGATAATCCAATGGTCGTGTGATTGCATGAGTATGGGAGATGTCGTACAATTCTGGAGAACCTGTTATTTTCAGCTGGATGGATTATTGGGTGAGGGCTTCTTTTTGGTGGTTTTGTTTTGGTGAGGTTACTTCTCTCATGTTGCTAGTCAATTAGTAAAATCCTTACCCAATTCTGTGGCATTTAAGTTTATGGGGCTGTGCATTGTTTTACGAAGAGAGTTCTTCTCTCATTTCAGTTTGCCTGTCCAACCAAACCTTGTTGCTTATCCAGTACCTTATCCAGTGTCCTACTCCTTGATCTTTTCCTTCACTTCCTGTCTGGACTTAAACGGGTTGTAAAGGTTCATATTTTTTTACCTTCATGCATCCTATGCATTAAGATGAAAAAACATCTTGCGATCACTGGCCCCCCGTTTTACTTACCTGAGCCCTGGAAAGTCCAGAGTTGCGAACGCTCTCGTCCTTTGCTCGGTCTTCTCAGGTATTCATTGGATAGATTGATGGCAGTGCAGCCATTGGTTCGCGCTGCTATCAATCAACTCCAGTGACGCGGGGGGCTGGGCCGAGTCCTGAAGTTTGCGGCTATGGATACAGGACTCGGAGCGCTTCTCAGAGGGGGTTATCAGAAGCAGGGAGGAGCCGAGACAGCCGCCGAGGGACCCCAGAAAATGAGGATCGGGGCCACTCTGTGCAAAACGAGCTGCACAGTTGAAGGCAAGTATGACATGTTTGTTATTTAAAAAAAAAATATTTGACCCTTTAGGCCCCTTTCACACTGGGGCAGTTTGCAGGCGCTATCGCTAAAAATAGCGCCTGCAAACTGACCCTAAGCAGTGGCTGCTGTTTCTCCAGTGTGAATGCCCGAGGGCTTTCACACTGGAGCGGTGCGCTAGCAGGACCGCTTCAAAAGTCCTGCTAGCAGCATCTTTGGAGCAGTGTGTTTACCGCTCCTCCCCATTGAAAGCAATGGGAAACCGCGGCTATACCGCCGGCAATGCGCCTCTGCAGAGGCCCATTGCCGGCGGTATTAACCCTTTTACGGCCGCTAGCGGGGGTTATAACCGCATCGCCGCAATTCCGACGGTATAGCGCCGCTAAAAATAGCGGCGCTATACTGCCACCGCACTTCCCGCCCCAGTGTGAAAGGGGCCGAAGTGTCACTTTAAAGTCGACGTTAACCCTACATAACTCGATGCACTCCTCGAGAATCCAGCAGGCTGGCTGTTCACAAGTTAATTGATCAATTTGGTTAATTAAGCCGGCCCATGAAGGGTTTGAATCTCAGCCGGTTCCTGCTAAAATAGCGGAGATTCAAACTGTGTATGGCTGGCTTAAGATGGGTTGCTCAAGCACTGTATTGTAGGAGGAAGGGGAGGGTTTTCCTTGACTGCCTACCTAGTTATATGCTGCAGAGTCTGTCAGGGGGTAGCCAGGCTTTTTCACTGCCGAATGTGCAGCACTATTTTGCTTAAAGGGGAGTTCCAGCCAATATTTATGTTTATGAAAAGTCAGCAGCTACAAAAAGTGTAGCTGCTGGCTTTTAATAAACAGACACTTACCTGCTCCGGCTTTCCGGCGTCGTCTTTGTCACTGTGGGCACCCGGCCGTGACAGCTTTTGGCTTCACAGCCGGGCACCCACTGCGCATGCGCGAGCGTTACTGCGTGCGCGGCCCGGCGCTGTGCTGTTTGATTGGACAGGTGATCGCCTAGGACCTGTCACGTGTCCTAGGCGATCGCCTAAAGGGAGGGGCTGCCAAAAGGCGATTAAGCTTAATCGCCTTTGCAGCCCCTCGGCGGAAGGAGGAAGTGGGACAGGAAGTCCCCTTTTTCTGAAGCCCCCCCCCCCCCCCCCCAAAAAAAATATTACATGCCAAATGTGGCATGTAAGGGGGTGAGGAGTGGGATAAGCGGAAGTTCCATTTTTGGGTGTAACTCCACTTTAATATTAAAGGTTTGGTATGGGATGCAGCACAATTGTTTAGTGATGGCCAAGGGGGAAGTCATTGGGGCTTTTTGGGATACTAGTCATTTTAACCCAACCAATCTTTTTTTTTTTTTTTTTTTCTTTTTTTTTTTTTCGGCAGGAGAATGCAACTTTCTCTTCTCTCTTACCTACATGCACAGTAGTGCAGCTTGCATCATGTTGCGTGTTTCTGTAGATTGAGTTGACTGGTGGCTCTAAGCTTATTAGCGTAAGAGAATAAGTGTGGTTTTCTTGCTGTACTTTTCTCTGTATGAGATAGAATATTGCCTGTTACTGTGCTTCGTAATACTGTGTCTTAATGGATCTTTTCATCTTTGTAATAGGCAGTTATGGATGGATTAGATGGACATTAAATCACATTATGTATTCCGTCGTCCCTCTGTGGAGAAGATACTTTAAAAGGCCCCTGTTAACGGGCATTGAAAACGCTCTATTGTTACTGATCGACAGGTCAGATGTCGCTAATGGTTGCGGTCACGTGACCCATTTACAAGCCATCCGTACCAGGCTAATGAATGTTAACATGCAGCGACTAACTTGGCAGGCACTCCGGTCTTGTGTGGTTAACATGACATTTTCCCTAATAGCTGCAAGTGCAATTTGTACAGCAGTCTGTTGCCAGCAAATCTAAAGGACTGTGTGGAGGAGGCATTTCCGGGACTGGTTTAAAAGAGAAAAAAAAACATGAAGCGTACATGTCAACTTATGCCCTGTACACACGATTGGTCCGACGGACCGTTTTCATCGGACGAACCAATCGTGTGTGGGCCCCATCAGTGAAAAAACGTAGAACCTGTTTTAAAATGATTTGATGGTTAAAAAAAACGATAGAAAAAAACGATCGTCTGTGGGCAAGTCCATCGGTTAAAAATCCATGCATGCTCAGAATCAAGTCGACGCATGCTCGGAAGCATTGAACTTCATTTTTCTCAGCTCGTCGTTGTGTTTTACGTCACCGCGTTCTGACACAGATTTTTAACTGATGGTGTGTAGGCAAGACTGATGAAAGTCGGCTTCATCGGATATCTTATAAAAAAATCCATCGGATGAACCGATCGTGTGTCCATGGCATTCTTGTCCTTTATTTAAATACCTTCTACATAATGATAACCCAACAACATTATGAAGGTTTTAGTGGATTCAAATGTACTGACTAATGCCCCGTACACACGATCCGAAAATCGAACGGCAGAACGTCCCGTTTTTTTTATTTTTTGCGTGCTAGTCGTATTTTGTACCTGAAGAGTTTACTAAAGTAACAAATTCTCGTACGCCAGAATAGAAAATCGCAAGCGATGTCTTGTGTTGTAGTGTATTTGTATTGCATTTTCGGACAACTGTACTGATTAAATGAAAATCATGCAATCTGTAATCCGTTCCAGGAGAGTGCTCGTAATCCAAAGTACTCGCATATCAAAGCGAGTTTCCCCATTGAAGTCAATGGAAACGAAAATAATTAGTTCCGCATTGACTTCAATGGCATGCAATACCGCATGTGGCCAGAGGTGGGGGACGCCTGGAAAGGTCAGAGGACAGCTCGTCAAACCTCGGAAAGGCTCTGGAACTGAGTATTTCCGAGTCTTTCTGAGGATCTCCTAAAGGCGCCATTCGGCGCCCCCTTCAGGCTAAACGCAGTACTGCACACCACTTTGGCTTGAATCCGGCTCGTTTTGAGAGACAACACTTATAAACCGAGTTAGTTTTTTTTAAATACAGTGCTCCTATTGCGAAATGCATGTTAACCACGTTACTCGCAATCCGAGGTTCCACTGCATTACATTTTTGTTACATGATTTATCATTTGGGTATCTTCTTGTAACTAAAAAGTATCTAACAAAGTGACCACTTTAAGAAAATATTTACCACTTAACGTTGTTTGTCATTTTCCTGCTTCTCAGTACTAGAATGCCTTCTGAATATTTATCATTTGGATTTTAGGACTACTTGGCAGTGCCTGAGAACCATAGGCATGTTGGCATATTTCCTCCAGTAAAGTGGACCAGCTCACCTGTTGACAATAGCAAAAGAGTTGTTTTCAGTTCTTCAATCTTTTTTAAAATTAGCATTTGAACTGAGATTTTGAGCAACCTCTGATCTACTAAGAAGCAATGCGGACCCATCTTCTGTGGTCAATGCCTCATTGTGCCATGCGGGAGGGTGTTTTCAATGCTGTTGAATGGTTACGGAGAATGAAATCCTCTTTCCCCGGGCCGTGCTGGAATTTCTCTTTGTCCGCCGCCAGTTTCTGCCTTGTAAATGCAGTTTTGCTTTTGCTTTAACACTATTATTTTTCCTCTAAATAAAAGCCCCTTTTCTTTGCTGCACTGGTATGGATGACATCAATATTGAATTATTTGATATATCTAGAAATACGGTTCACAGAGAGCAAGCGTTTCCCAAGACTTCCTCTCAGCACACAGTAATTGCTCTGCTACATTAATGTGCTTTCTGTATTCGATGTGCCTGAGTAGGTGGTATTGTCTATAGATTATGCAGAACCCGTTCTTTTATCATTAAGCTAAATTATGTTTTAGAAATGCAATAATGAAACATTACATGGAAACAATGCACAGAGGGCCATGATGAGTGTTATGTGACTGTCTCAGAGTGATCTGTCTTATAATTGAATATTGAAGTTTCTGTTTTCATATTTCTGGAATTTACCATATATACTCGAGTATAAGCCGACCCGAGTATAAGCCGAGGCACCTAATTTTACCACAAAAAACTGTGAAAACGCATTGACTCGAGTATAAGCTTAGTGTGAGAATGCAGCAGCTACTGTAAGCAGAAAAGAGGGTCAAGAATGCCCATTTGCACGCCTCACTGTGCCCATTGCAGCCTCACTGTGCCCATTGCAGCCTTGCAGCCTCACTGTGCCCATTGCAACCTCACTGTGCCCATTGCAGCCTCACTGAAATTCTTGACAGGCTGCGCTGCGGGCATCCATTTTTCAAAACTTGCGGCTTCCTCCTGGTCCCGTCTGTTCAGTGATAGGCGTTTCACACTGTGTTCAGTGTTCCGCCTATCACCGACGTTCTTTCATCCTTAGACAAGAGAAGGTCCGTGATAGGCGGAACACTGAACACAGTGTCTGCTGTAAGTCCGAGGATGAAAGAACGTCCGTGATAGGCTGAACACAGTGTCAAATGCCTATCAAGGAATGGGATGGGACTAGGAGGTGCCTATCACGGAATGGGACAGGACTAGGAGGAAGCCGCAAGTTTTAAAAAATGGACGCCCAAGGTACACTTACTCGAGTATAAGCCGAGAGGGGTATTTACAGTGCTAAAAAAGGGCTGAAAAACTCTGCTTATACTCGAGTATATACGGTATGTAAAATGCGACTATAGGAAGCCAAGCTGCTGTATTCGCTAAAGGACATGGCAAAACGTATTACCTTGGCAACAAAAGGGTTACAGGTTACCTTTCTGCTGTATGCACAGAGCTCTCTTTTAAAGTGTTACTATACCCAGGACCCTGCACTCCTTATATCTGGTCTCCCACTGTACAAAGAAATGAATTATTTCAGTAAATATAAATTGCTAAATACCCTTTTTCATCAGCAGTATATAGCAGTCTTATGACTTCTATTAGTGTCTGGTTAAAGCTTGTAGGGGGAGTTTTCATTCTACTCTGATAGTCCTATGAGGCTAAAACTGTGTGTGAAAACTTGCGAGCTACCCACTATTGCTGGAAAAAATATAGTAGATGAGCAGCAGCTGCCATTAATCACGTACTCATTAGCCATGTGATGTTATAAAAATTAAAGAGAAAATGCTGTGCCACCTTACTTAATCCTAACTAATTAAATGTAAAATAACTTCTAAAAACTGTGCCCTTTTCAATAAACATATTCATAATCCAGGGGTTGACAAATTTGCTTGGAATCTAGGAGCCAGCTAAAAAAGTTAGGAGCCAGAAAACGCGCCCCGTCCCGACGAGCTTGCGCGCAGAAGCGAACACATACGTGAGAAGCGACCGCATATGTAAACGGTGTTCAAACCACACATGTGAGGTATCGCTGCGATTGGTAGAGGGAGAGCAATAATTCTAGCCCAAGACTGCCTCTGTAACTCAAAACATGCAACCTGTAGAATTTTTTAAACGTCGCCTATGGAGATTTTAAAGGGTAAAAGTTTGTCGGCATTCCACGAGCGGACGTAATTTTGAAGCGTGACATGTTGGGTATCAATTTACTCGGCGTAACATTATAATTCATAATATAAAAAAAATGGGGATAACTTTACTGTTGTCTTATTTTTTAATTAAAAAATGTAATTTTTTCCCAAAAAAGTGCGCTTGTAAGACCGCTGCGCAAATACGGCATGACAAAGTATTGCAACGATCGCCATTTTATTCTCTAGGGTGTTAGGATAAAAAATATATATAATGTTTGGGGGTTCTAATTAGAGGGAAGAAGATGGCAGTGAAAAATTGCATTAGAATTGCTGTTTAACTTATAATGCTTAACTTGTAATACCAACGGCCACCACCAGATGGCGCCAGCTCACAAAAAAGAAAAAACTTTTTTTTTTTTTTTTGCCCCCCTTCCAAGCCAAGTCGCCAGGACCCTATTTCTAGTTGCCATGGCGACCTGGGGCCTGGGATTTGTCGAGTTCTGTCATAATCCATATAGTGAAGATCAAAGTGCATGCTTCAATTATCACATAATATGGTAATGAAACAATATTGCATAATATAAAGTGACAAAAATTTGTGAAATTATATATAAATGCTGTGCTGCAACAATCACATAATGCGATGCAACCCAAATCGCATCAAAAGTCCTTCTGTGATTTAAGAACTATGATTCCATTAGTGATGTTCAAACGTTGCTGTGACATCCACACACAGGTGCTTCCCACTCTTAGGTAGTAGCCGCTCACCTCTAAGCGTGCAACCTTGCGATTTAAGCTTGTGGATCACCTCTGGATTCTAGATATATTTCTGGGTTCCAAAGTGCTTTGTGCTGCTTTCTCCTCATAAAGAAATGATGAGAACGGCTCCATAGTGTGATATCGTTTGTATCAAAATACATTTCTTTAAGAAAAAGCCCCTAGAAGGTGCGTCAGTGCACTGCTCTATGCAAAGCATGTAAAACTCTGTAAGAAACTGGGGCTCTGTTTGCGATCAGATCTTTCTCCTCTGTGGGCAGACCAGCTGCCGTCTCCACCGTCCTACGTGTGACGATACAGGGTTAACGTTGTATCTTCATCAGGGGAATGCGAGATAGTCCTATTTGGCTGCAGGACATCTGACCCTCTGTCTGGACAGTGCTGATTGGCCCTGTGCTGATCACATGCACCCCCCCCCCCCAAGAAAAAAAAAAAACCTCTAGCAATATGGAGAGTCTCAAATGCCATTTTCTATCAGGAGATGGATTGGGGCTGTGGAAGAAGGGGAGGATCAGAGAAGAGAGGATCAAACAATGGGGGAGGATTAACCCCTTAAGTTCCACAGTGAGTAGAACAAGCATGCTTTGCTGCCTATACAGGCTGATTTTACTGTTGTGGGTTTAGTAACACTTTAAAGGGGTTGTAAAGGCACACGTTTTTTCACCTTAATGCATTCTATACATTAAGGTGAAAAAACATCCAAGGATTAGCAGCCTCCCAGCCCCCCCCCCCCCCATTTACTTACCTGACCCCTCAAGTCCTGCGCCGTGAACGCGCTGGCTTTTCGGCTGGGCTTCTTGGCTCATTCATTGGTTGATTGAAAGCAGCACAGCCATTGGCTCGCGCTGCTGTCGATCACATCCAATGACGCATCGCGCCAGGGGGTGGGGCCAAGTGACACAGTCTACGGCTATGGCCGCCATCTGTATCACGGGAGCGAGCCCACAAGAACTAACCCACATGGGAGAGAGCTTGCATGAAGGGGGTTAGTTCTTGCGGGAAGGAGACGAGACAGCCGCCGAGGGGCCCCAAAACGCAAGGTTCGGGGCCACTCTGTGAAAACGAGCTGCACAGTGAAGGTAAGTATAACATTGTTTGTTGTTTAAAAAAAATAAAAACCCCTATAAGTGAATCGATGACTTTTGATTGTTGGGCAAAGAACAGACGAGTTCACTTTAATCACTGAATCATTGTCTTATTCTCCAGAATTCAATCCTACATTACACAGCAATGAGTTGACGAAAGTGAATTGGGTTCCCAGCAGTCTTAGTGAAAATCTGACATTTAAGAGAACTGAACTTCTTCTTTTCAGATGAAAAAGGAACTTCTAATTGGCCTGTTATATGCGAGCAGATTGACGCTTTACTCTGCTTTTTTTATTGTTTTCTGGAAGGCATTTAGTCACACAGTAGCACATGACGGCTCCTTGTCATACATGCCAGAGAGATGCCATCTGAGCAGGGAATTTTCACTGTCCTGGAGCTAGTCCATCTCCCCCGGGCTTCATGAAGATTCATATTCTACAGTGACTCATTTCCTGCTCATTCGTAGATTACAGCATTGCGCGCTACAATAAACGCATTATCGGGTTAAAATAAACCCCTTTTAGATTTTCCCAAATCCCCTGATAATAGAAGAACAGCCAGACATCATCAGCGCTGGCCTGGGAGCGGCTGTGACCAGCAGTCTATTGCAGTGCACATCATCATCATCCCTTACTCATCGCACTAAAGGTTACTGACTCCCTTATTACCGATATAAAGGTTGTGCTGGTTATTTGTACCCCATTGATTGCTACTCTGAGAACAGAGCCAAGCTTATTCCTTTTACCCTGCAGATCAAACTGTGTTTAACCACATCAATACTGGCCACTTTCGCCCCCTTCCTTCTCAAACCAATTTTCAGCTTTCAACGCTCTCACACTTTCAATGAGAATTGCCCGGTCATGCTGCGCTGTACCCAAATGACATTTTTATCATTTTGTTCACATAAATAGAGCTTTCTTTTGGTGGTATTTATTCACGACGCTGTTATTTTTTGCGATATAAGCGAAAAAAGAGCGGAAATTTTCTTTCTATTTTGAAAGAAAACCAATAAAATCTAATTTTGTTACAATGCGATTGTAAATTGGCCAATCGCAGCAATCTTTTAACATGTGATCAGCTGTGCCAATGACCGCTGATCACGATGTAAACACAAGTCAGTAATCGGCTTTCCTTTCCTCACGCTGACATTGCGAGGAGAGGAGAAGAGCGGAGATAACTGGCTTGCATAAAAGGGACATATACACTGATTATCAGTGCAGTCCCAACAGTGCCCACCAGTGCTGCCAATCATTGCCTCCTCATCAGTGTCACCTATCAGTGCCCTCTATCGGAGCCCATCAGTGTACCCTATCGGTGTCCATCAGTGCAGCCTATCGGTGCACATGATTCAAAACCCGAACTGTCCGGCTGGCTGGTGGCAACCCTAAATGAAGCAGGAGTGAAGAGTTTAGAGATAAAGAATCAAACAATTTATTTTATATAGCGACTCTTTTACTTGGATCTCTAAAGTAATCCTGGTGTTTGGTATTATGTTCCAGGTTTTTGCGCAGTAATACTGTGTATTGTTTAGCGTTTTGACATAAAGTATTTTTTCATTTATTTTAAACTCTCTGCCTGGACACATAACTGCCTGCCTGGGGTTTATGCTCAGACTAGTTCTTGCTGTATGATCAGCCAGCACTTGCTGCTCTCTAGCCCTGTGTTTGACTGCCATCTAGTGGACAAAATTAAATACACTGCCACTGCAAATAACTTTTCTCTTGTGCAGTTTTTTGATTGTTAAGCTTTTTCTCGTTAATCTGTACATTTATGCTATTGAACTTTCATTAACAAAAAAGTAAAATTCTTACTAGCAGACAGTTAACACAAAAATACGGGGTGAAACTTAATTGTTTGCAGTGATTTGTTAAACACACTATGTGTATACCCACGCCTGTGATGCAATCACATTTGAGAAACCCTCACTATGTTGGCTTTCAATTCAAACCGCATACCTAAAAAAAAATATGTGTGTGTGTGTGTATGTATGTATGTATGTATGTGTGTGTGTGTGTGTATGTGTGTATATATATATATATATATATATAATGTGTGTGTGTGTGTGTGTGTGTGTGTGTGTGTGTGTGTGTGTGTGTATATATATATATATATATATATATATATATATATATATATATATATATATATATAATATGCAGTATTCGACAAATTCCGTGCGCCAGGTCGCCGTTGCGCCTAGAATTATCGACCTGGCGCCCATGGCAGCAAAGCTGGGGTATCCTGAGAGCGTCACTGCGCATCCCCCCACACCCGCGATCGGGTCGTGCCGCTAATTGAGGCTGTGGCTTTGCGACCTATGCATCGAGGCGGCTGGAGTGAGGTGAGCTGCCTGCCGGGCAGGGATGATACAAGCAGAGGCTGTGGGCGCTCCGCCTCCGGCCGCCTTTCGCCCCGGGGATTGGGGAATTTCTCTGAGGGGGCGTGCCACAGGGAGTCACAGGAAAGGAGCTGGCCGGAGGCTGCACATGATCTTGCAAAGCACGAACAGCAAGGTTAAGGGTAAGAAGCAAAAAAGACAATACTTTTACAACCATAACTATATAGGATTTTTGCACTTATGGTTCACACTAGCAACACTGAGCTAAGGCACAGCACAGGCATATTGATATTGTTCACTTTTCAGCCACTGTGCCCATCAATTGTCACTACTGTGCCATGCCATCAAACGCAGCCACTGCGCCATCAATTGTCACCACTGTGCCATGCCATCAAACGCAGCCACTGTGCCATGCCATCAAACGCAGCCACTGTGCCATCAATTGTCACCACTGTGCCATCCCATCAAATGCAGTCACTGTGCCATGCCATCAATTGTCACCACTGTGCCATCCCATCAAATGCAGTCATTGTGCCATGCCAAACGCAGCCACTGTGCCATCAACTGTCACCACTGTGCCATGCCATCAAACGCAGCCACTGTGCCAGCAATTGTCACCACTGTGCCATCAATTTTGTCGTTAAAAAAAAAAAAAAAAAAAACAACCTGGCTCCTAACTTTTTTAGCTGGCTCCTAGATTCCAAGCAAATATGTCAAGCCCTGTATGTATGTGTGTGTGTGTGTATGTATATGTATGTATGTATGTATGTATGTATATATATATATATAATATTAGGGAATCCTGCTGCCACCTTGCTTTTGTGGATGCAGAATATTTTTTTTTTCCCCCCTTCAATCTGCTGGTTGTGAAAACAAAAAATAATGCCAATAGTCATATACCAGTCAAAAAATCGTTTTGCGAATTTCAAATAATCGTTCAATGGACATAAATGAATCAGTTTCTCGTTGTTTTGCCTCTGGGTCACATATGTGCAGTACCAGCAGTTTGTTTATGGGTGCGAAAAACATTAACTTTTTAATTTATCAAACGTTCGGCAGAAGTTTTCCCAAACTTTTCCTTTTTTATATATTTTTTTTGTCCCAAAAACGTTATAACCGATTCTCTATGTGCCCATTAACTGCCCGAAAAACGAACAAACTGTCCAAACAGATGCCTTCTGCATTTTTCTTTCATTCAACCGTGGGTTGAAAATCCCTCTGTCTGCGTCATTGTATTCTGAGAGCAGGAGATTTCCCCACCCATTGGAATACAATAATTACTGTTGGGGACCCCCCCCCCATGGTTGTAGGAAAGACAATCGCACCATCTATGGCAGACTTAACTCGTTGTTATGACAGACCTTGAAGATTGTGGCTATCACTGTAGTAGTGCTGACTACTACAGTCATTTTCAGCTTTCCAATTGGTCTCACAGGAATGAGAGATGCATACTTATATTGAACCAATGAAAGTATGCAATAAAGAGAATTCCTGGAGTTAACATGCGTCATCCAGATGGTCCTGTGTGTAATTGCAGAGGGGGGGGGGGCTTCTCTATGACTTGCTACGTGGTCTTGTACTTTTTATTGAACAGGTGTAGAGGAATACCTACTGCTCTCCTCTTAGGCCCCGTACACACGGCCGAGGAACGCGACGTGCTTGGCACGTCGAGTTCCTCGTCGAGTTCTGGGATGAAGCCGCCGAGGAGCTCGGCGGGACGCCTTCTCCCATAGAACAACGAGAAAATAGAGAACATGTTCTCTATTTTCTCGTCGAGCTCCTCGGCGGCTCCATCGAGCCAAAACTGTACAGACGACAGAGTTTCTCGGCAGAATCCGGGTTTTGACCGAGTTTCTCGGTGAATTCTGCCGAGAAACTCTGTCGTGTGTACGAGGCCTTAGTGTTGATATCAAGTCATATGCTGCAAGTGATAAACATTGTATAGTTCATAGTCACTTGGGCAGTGATGAAACATAAATTATGCTCATCACTGAAACTACATTTTATTTGTAAGTAAATAGACACCTTGGATTTTTTTCGAGCTCTTCAAGGCTTGGAAATGGACTTTTGGCAACTGTTATTCTATTAAAATCCGTTTTCCATAAATGCAATTTTAACGGATCTGTCTGTTCTCTGTACACTAAGTTTGTGTTGTTGTATTGCACTCATGCTGACTTTTTTCCTCTTCCTCCTGTGTTTGTAGATGTGAAAGGACCCCCCACTCACAGGCTGTCGTGTGGCCAGTCTCCATATACAGAATGCACAACATGGGAGAGGAAGTATTGCATCCTGACTGAGAGCCAGCTAGTGCTTCTCAACCGCGAGGATGAGGTGAGGACCGGACCAGAACCATTAATCTGTACTGGTGTAATTGAATTACATGAACTGTATATGAATTGTATTACAGAACACAGCACAGAACTATGATCTCTTCTCCAGTATTGGGAAGTAGGCAGGAATGCTGGATTAGACCCCCATCCCCGATGGAAAGTGTAATTACATCTATTCACACCTCGTTAATGTCACGGCACTAACCTAATTATATGAAAGTGCTCACAGCACACAGAAGGCAGGCGGTACGAGCGCTGAACGCGTTCACTGCGCATTACATGCCATCAGTTACACCATTGACTCCATACAACTCCTTTAATAAGGCTCTTTGCTCTGCAGGGGATTTCAGATCTATAACTTAAATTTATCACATTTGCTAACTGCCTATTAGAGTCGGGCCTGGGGAAACCATCGCCGCTTTGTAAACTATTAAATAATCTTGATTATGGGTCCGTCATGTTTTCAAGATTTGCTCTACTTAGTCAAAAATAAGTTTTACTCGTTGTCTTGGATAGTTTGGTCCTCGGTAGCATTAAGGCCCCCGTACACACGATCAGAATTTCCGACTGATTTTTCTGACGGAATTCCATTCAAGCTGTCTTGCATACACACTGTCACACCAAATTCCGACCGTCCAAAACTCGGTGATGTACAAGCCAAGAAAAATTAAGTTCAATGCTTCCGAGCATGCGTCGACTTGATTTTGAGCATACGTGTTTTTTTTTTCTCCGTCGGAGTTCCATACAGACGAACGGAATTTCCGATAGAAAATTTTTTCATCGAAAAAAAGGAGAACATGTTCTCTTTCTATGTCCGTTGGAATGTCCGATGGAAAAACGCTGATGGGGCATACACCTGGTCGGAATATCCGATGAAAAAATTCCATCTGAATTTTTCCATCGCAAATTCCGATCGTGTGTACGCATCATAACTCTCCTTTTTGGTCCTTCCTTCCCCAAGGAAAGAATGGCAACAGTTTTAAATAATTTAACATCTTACCAAACAGGTAATATCAACACTAATGCCGCGTACACACGATCGGTTAAACTGATGAGAATGGTCTGATGGACCGTTTTCATCGGTCAAAACCGATCGTGTGTGTGCCCCATCGGTTATTTATCCATAGGTTAAAAATAAAGCAATCTTGTTTTAAATTTAACCGATGGATACCTAACCGATGGGAAAAAAACAATCGTTAGTAGGCACAACCATCGATTTTTTTAGATAACAATAATGTCTATGTAATGGAACATGTAATGGAATTGCACAGAGCGGTCGGGTACCTCTACTTTCTGGAACCCCTGCCGGCGCTCCTAGCCCCTCCTTTTTTGGCCAGTGCCACCATGGGGACACTTGTGCATGCTCACACCCGAGTCCCTCTGCTGCGTCCATTGACACAGACAGTGGCTCAAAGTGCCCCAGCGAGACCCAGAAGTAAGGGGAGAAAATATCTGCAGACGTGCACGGTGCTAGTTTAAATGAGGTCTCGGGTAAGTAAAGGGGGGCTGAGGGGGTGATGATGACACCTATAAATTGTTTACCTTAATGTATGGAATGCATTAAAGGGGTTGTAAAGGTAAAAGTGTTTTCACCTGGTGAAAAAACTTCCGACAATACTGGCCTCCCCAGCCCCCCCCCCCCCCCTGTTTACTTACCTGACCGCTCAAAAGTCCCGCGCCGTGAACACGCTGTCATCTTGGCCGGCTTCACGGCTCACTCATTGATTGAATAAAGCAGCGCAGCCATTGGCTCGCGCTGCTGTCAATCACAACCAATGACGCGGTGTGCTGGGGGGGCGGGGCCGAGTGATGCAGCCGGTGGTTATGGGAGCGCGCCCAAAAGGACTCCACACAATGCAAGCTCCCTTGCATGAATGTGTGGAGTTGTTGTGGGAAATTAGCCGAGACAGCCGCCGAGGGACCCCAGAAGATGTGGATAAGGGCCACTCTGTGCAAAACGAGCTGCACAGTGGAGGCTGGTATAACATATTTGTTATTTTTAAAAAATAAATACATTTCCTTTACAGCCCCTTTTTAAGGTAAAAAATGTTTAGACTTTACAACCACTTTAATTTTGACGTCAAATTTCGATTTAGTTTTATTCATACTCTTTTGACTAAAATGCCATTTTAGTTTAAGTCGTATTTTAGTCATCTGAATTGTCTTAGTGATATTTTAGTCTACTAAAATCCATTTTAATAGACTAAAATATAATGGGTTTAGTTAAATTGTAATTAATTATTTAGCTATTTCTCTGGAATTTCCAAACTCATTATCTACTCCTGGGTTATAGGGATATACCAATAACAATCATTTTCACAAGTACTCATGAATGTTTTTGTGTGGGTGGGACTTAAGAACTGCTTTAAATTCTTGTTAACCACTTCCTGCCCAGCCTATAGCAGATTAACAGTCGGGTGGGGGGTTTCATTGTTCTGAGTGGATGTTATAGGACGTCCTTTAGAACAAGCTGCTGGTGTGCGTTTCTGGGTGCGTGCAGCATGACGATTGGTGGTACTCGTGCTCATGTTAAAGAGCCATGACAGAGGCTCTTTACCATGTGATCAGCTGTGTCCAATCACAGCTGATCACAGTGTAAATAAGGAAATGCCAGTTATCAGCATTCCTTTCCTCGCGCTGTCATTGGCTTTCCTCACGCTGTCATTGGCTTTCCTCGCGCTGTCATTGGCTTTCCTTGCGCTGTCATTGGCTTTCCTTGCGCTGTCATTGGCTTTCCTTGCGCTGTCATTGGCTTTCCTTGCGCTGTCATTGGCTTTCCTCGCGCTGTCATTGGCTTTCCTCACAGGGGAGATCAACACTGATAATCGGTGCAATGATTATCTGTGCCTCCTCATCAGTGCCGCCACATCAGTGCCGCCTCGTCAACACACATAAGTGAAGGAGAAAAATTACTTATTTACTAAATTTTATAACGGACACTAAGAAAAAACTTTTTTTCAGTCCTTTTTCGTTAATTCAGCAAAAAAAAAAAAAACCCAGTGGTGATTAAATACCACCAAAAGAAAGCTCTTTTTGTGTGAACAAGATGATAAAAATCTAATTTGGGTCAGCGTTGCATGACCGCGCAATTATCAATCAAAGCGCGACAGCGATGAAAGCTGAAAATTGGGAAAGAAAGGAATGAAAGTGCCCAGTATTGAAGTGGTTAAAGCAGCATAAGAAAGACTTCATGGCTTGAATGGGCAGAACATGGAGGCCTGGCTGGAAGAGCTCCTGGAGATTGTGAGATGTTTGAGGCCCTCTAGAATCCCCCTACGTGAAATATAATTTCTGAATTGACTAACCTTTTAAACTTGACAGTAAAATGTTTTTTTCTTCTGGTAAAACAACTCGCCTCTTACTTTAAATAGAATCTCTGCCCTTTAACCTGAAAAGTACACTTCTGAAATGTGTTGTGTACAATTGGATCTTCATTGATTCACAGCTCTGTATGACTCTATTATATAGTCCTAGGAGGTTGTATATGTTTCCAACTGAAGAGAACACATTGTCACCTCCTGGTGCACTGCGATACATTCCAATACACACTGATCTCATTACTGACACTAAAAGGTGACCTCTGTGCACTACATTATTATTTTCTGTCAGCATCTGACACCAGAGTAAATTCCTACTGTCTGTACTGGATGGAAGCTGACTTTCTCATTTCCTCCTGGGTCCTCCCTTTGTTGCCCTCTCCTACAGTGGAAAATAAAGGATTACATTTCTACGAGACGCATACAAACTTTTTATAAGCTGTAGCAACCCAGAAGAAGCAGCCAGAAGCCATCAAATGATATTGGCTCAACCAAATGAAGTCCTCTGTAGTTGCTGTGTCTTGTTGCATTATCATTGTTGTTGCATGGCCTTATCAACTAAGCCGCATGGTGTTATTTATAAAGCCAGGAAGTAATCCTTGTGTGCAATGGAAAGAATTAGTAGATAATGCAGATAATGGCCAACTTGAGTTAGCAGGGGTCCTACTTGCTCTTATTTTCACCGCAGGCTAGGCCACTTCATGCATGTCTTTAGGCTCCATTTGGTTGGGAGAAATGGAAAATCTGGGCTTGGACAGGCATCAAGATGTCCATTTGTCTTACCGTATTTTCCGGAGTATAAGGCCCCGTACACACGGTCGGACCGAACAGATGAGAATGAACCGAAGTTCAGTTTCATCGGACCAAACCGACCGTGTGTATAGGCCATCGGTCTGTTTTCCTTCGGTCCAAAATTTTAAAACGTGCTTCAAAACCGAACTGATGGACCGCTGCCCGATCGGACCAAACCGATGGTTAGTACAGAAAAGCATCGGTTCAAAACCCGCGCATGCTCAGAATCAAGTCGACACATGCTTGGAAGCATTGAACTTCCTTTTTTTCAGCACGTCGTGTGTTTGACGTCACCGCGTTCTGACCCGATCGGATTTTGAACTGATGGTGTGTACACACATCAGACCATCAGGCCACTTCTGCGGTGAACCGATGAAAACTGTTCGTCGGACCATTCTCATCTGTTCGATCCAACCGTGTGTACGGGGCCTTAGGTGACTGGGCGTATAAGACGACCCCCTAATTTTTCAGCTAAAATGTTGGTTTTGGGATATACTCGTCGTGTAAGATGACCCCCTTCCTACTAGTCTGTCTGGAAGCTGAGGGGTAGCCGGAAAACAACCGCTGACAGGAACAGGCTTTATTCAGCTTTTTTCAAATCTCACTGTGCCATTGCATGCCTCGCTGTGCCATTGCATGCCTCGCTGTGCCATTGCATGCCTCGCTGTGCCTTTGCATGCCTCGCTGTGCCTTTGCATGCCTCGCTGTGCCTTTGCATGCCTCGCTGTGCCTTTGCATGCCTCACCTCGATGATCCCATACCTTATCACAAAAAACAAAAAGTACCTGATAGGAAAACCCTAGAAATGGGGTTTCCTTTGGGTAACAAGGGGCTACTATAGGTAAGAAGGGACTATACTCGTAATGTAAGAAATTTGCAAAATATTTAATATTATCCCATACCTTATCTCTGACATGCAGAGTCTCAGCCAGACTGCGGGCGTCCATTGTTCAAAAGCCGCTCCTCCTCCTCGTGCTGTTCCGTGATAGGCGGAACACTCAGTTTCCCAGCAGAGCCTGTGTTTAGTGTTCCGCCTATTACGCATGTCCTCTCGGCCGAGGATGAGAAGACATCCGTGATACCCGGAACACTAAACAGAGGCTCTGCTGGGAAACTGAGTGAGTGTTCCGCCTATCACAGAACAGCACGAGGAGGAGGCACTGCTTTTGAACAATGGACGCCCGCAGTCTGATTGAGACTCTGCATGCAGGTACCGGCGTATAAGACGACCCCCGAGGTTTGAGGCATATTAAGTGTAAAAGGTCATCTTCTACCCCGGAAAATATGGTATGTTTAAATGATGACCCATCCAAATCTGCCGATTACCGCATTCTCCTACCTTGCCTGCAATATTTAGCTGCCCAACATTTATTCTGAGCAGTGATGTCACCTGCGCCATTGCCAAAATCCCTGTAGGGATATATGCAGATTGCACTGTAGATTCGGTGATGCAGTAAAACCTTGGATCGTGAGCATAATTTGTTCCGGAAACATGCTTGTAATCCAAAGCACTTGTATATCAAAGCAAATTTCCCCATAAGAAATAATGGGAACTTAGATGATTCATTCCACAACCATAAGTGTTTCCTTCATTTAATAGTCCATATAAAAAGATTATTGCATTATCAGCCATGTGAGATGCTAAATGTTGTACCTTCATTAAATGTAACCATATTGCTACACTTGGAGGCGCCTCTCTTCTCTTTTATACTCCATTATGACATTATGAAATGACGCTACTTGTATATCAAGACTTTGCTTGTTTTTATCAAGTCAAAATCTATTTTTAAAAAATGTGCTTGTCTTGCAAAACACTCGGACCAGGTTGCTCTCAATCCAAGGTTTTTACTGTACTATGGTTTTAGTTGAAAGCTTAGCAGACTTTCTGAGGAGATTTACCCATTGGAGCCTCAAAGGGGGGAGGGGGGGTGGTTTGAGTTTAGGTCTGGTTGTTCAGTGATTGGATATCTGGATTTTGTTTGTGCTGTGATACAGATTTGAGTGTAAGAAATGCTGAATCTCTTAAGCCCCATACACACTATCAGTTTTCCTGATGGTTTTCTCTTCAGGTTTACCAAAACCATGTAGTACAAGGACCTGCCTGATTGCATTCAGATTGAAACGCTTAAGGTTTGACCTCATATTAGATGGTTTTGGTAAACCTGAAGAGAAAACCATCAGGAAAACTGATAGTGTGTATGGGGCTTGAGGGGAGACTTACCTGAATAGGTTCACTTTGCACAGAGGTGGCAGTCACTTTGTGAACTAACTGTGAATCTTTTCAATTTTGGGTGGAACAACTGAACTTTATGATAGAAACAATAGATATTCACACAGATTTGAGTGTGGACACTTTAAACATGTGTAGTGATTAATATACAGTATATGTTGATTATTTAGTTTGTTATATAGTTATACAATTTTAGTGCTGCTCTAGAATGCTTATTATTTCATATTTTTGGTTTACCAAGTGCCGACCACCTATATATAGCTTAACCATCGATCCTGGTGGCAGCGCAGGAGGAACAGTTATTGTGCATTCTGATGGGGGCTCCTGATGCAAGGGGGCATTCTGATGGGGGCTCCTGATGCAAGGGGGCATTCTGATGGGGGCTCCTGATGCAAGGGGGCATTCTGATGGGGGCTCCTGATGCAAGGGGGCATTATGATGGGGGCACCTGATGCAAGGGGGATCTGTAGCAGGACTTCTGTCATCCTCACGGGTGTAGACTGCTGAGGGGGGGGTGTCAATAATGCTGCCTCTTTTTTGCATTCTGGAGGAGTACATTTTATTCAGGCTAGCTTCACACCTGGTAAAATGCAGTCTTTTACCGCACAGGATAGTCGGCATTGGTGGGGAGCGATGTGACACACGGCACAGCACATCACATCGCTTACTTGTACAGGTCACTGCACACCGAGTCCTGAAGATCTTTTGTTAGTCTGTTGATGTACCAATTGTCCAGAATGCCCTTTTCAAACCCATCATCCTGTACAATCCACCTTAGATTTACCACCGCCATCCCCAGCATTGCTGAATGGATTACTCAGCAAGTAAGTTAATGCGACCACGCACACAGACGGGATCTCTCCAGAAACCTGGTGCTGCTGCCAAAAACTTGTTTTCCTGTTGCTGTTTGTGCCCAGAGCTGGCGAGAGGGGTACTTTTCTCTCGCTGTGTAATTATCAGTATTTGGTGTGTGAGCGAAAGCCTGCAGATATATCTATCTGTATGTTATAGTTCAACTGCTCCTGGGCGTAAATATTCCCAAATCATCCACTGTCACAAAGCAAATGGGGTATTTAAAGATACGAAGGGTCTTGTGTGGGCTGAAGTCTACATACTTCATTGTCTTGTGGATTGTATCCTGCAGCTCTGGCTCTGTGTGAGGCCTACAGTTCCACAATTATTAAGCCTGACGGAGTCACGTAATGTGTGGCATGTTCCCATGGCTCGGGGCACTTAATTCCTGTGTTTTCCTCTCTCTGTATGGGCCTAAATATTACCCACCATGCAAACCAGTCCAAATAATACATTTCCACATCTCCAGAGGTTTTACAAGTACAGCCGAGTCATTTTTCATCCAAGAATGGATTCCCCGCTTGTAAAATGACCTGCTTATGTTTTTGATGGCCAATTTGTTAAACGATATTTCAAGTTGTAAACATTGGCTATAGCTCTGCAGTGTAGGGGACTCCAGAGTACCCCACACACAATAGTAAGGTATACCACAGCAGTTGGCTATTGGTATGTGTGATGGCAAATGTGCCATCCATATTCTTAGGTTTATCAGTGGTGGAGGCCTGGAGATCTCATTTTCCATTCACTAATGTTGGGTTTGACCTTAAGTGGGCAATGTATTGTGGAATTTCAGAGTTGGCCTTTTAATCCAGAAAGCAATAGCACATTTTAACGTTGACCTGTAAAGATAGAAACACTGGTGTGCTGCCACTGATGATTTGCTGTTTTAAATCTGCAGCTTTTTGGAGTTGTGATCTTGTAGCCAGATTCAGAGAGACTTAGGCTGGTGTAATACGCTTAAATTAGGCTCAGATACGAGCGGCGTAAATGTCTTACACCCTCGTATCCTAAAGTGTAATTTTTAGGCTGACCGCTAGGTGGCGCTTCCATTGCGGTCGGCGTAGAATATGTAAATCAGTAGATACGCCTATTCACGAACGTACGCCCGGCCGACGCAGTACAGATACGCCGTTTACGTAACGCTTTAGCGGCCTAAAGTTATTCCATCAAATAGATGGAATAGTAATGTTAAGTATGGCCGCTGTTCCCGCGTCGAAATTCGAAAATTTTACGTCGTTTGCGTAAGTCGTCCGTGAATAGGGATTTACGTCGTTTACGTCCACGTCGAAATCAATAGGCCCGTGCAGCGGACTTAGCCGCAATGCACACTGGGAAATGTAGGCGCACGGCGCATGCACAGTTCCAAAAAAACGTCAATCACGTCGGGTCAAGCCTAATTAACATAAAACACGCCCCTCAGCCTATTTTTAATTAGGCGCCCTTACGCCTGCCCGCTTTAGGCTACGCCGCCGTAACTTAGCAGGCAAGTACATTGTGAATCATGTACTTGCCTCGTGAACTTACGGCGGCGTAGCCTAAATCCCATAAGCTACGCCGCCGCAAGTATGTGCTCGCCATCCTGAATCTAGCTATTGATCTTGAGTTGCTGACCTGAAATAGGCATGCAAGTTTGACATTCAGATTCTTCTAAATCAAAACCAATAGGGGGCGCTTCATAAACAAATATATCAATCCCAAATATCCTTACTAGTAACAGAATTTCAATACCAAATGTGAACTCCCAACTCTCTTGTTTACCAATCTCCCTAAAAAGACGTATCCGTATACCATATATGCGTGAATATATACACATATATCCTAAATAGATATGTGGACAAAATACAGAAATCGATGCATACAGTGGGGATCGAAAGTTTGGGCACCCCAGGTAAAAATTTGTATTAATGTGCATAACGAAGCCAAGGAAAGATGGAAAAATCTCCAAAAGGCATCAAATTACAGATTAGACATTCTTAGAATATGTCAAAAAAAAAGTTAGGTTGTATTTCCATCATTTACACTTTCAAAATTACAGAAAACAAAAAAATGGTGTCTGTAAAAGTTTGGGCACCCTGCAGAGTTAATATCTTGTACTACCCCCTTTGGCAAGTATCACAGCTTGTAAACGCTTTTTGTAGCCAGCCAAGAGTCTTTCAATTCTTGTTTGAGGTATCTTTGCCCATTCTTCCTTACAAAAGTCTTCCAGTTCTTTGAGATTTCTGGGCTGTCTGTCATGCACTGGTCTTTTAAGGTCTATCCATAGATTTTCAATTATGTTGAGGTCAGAAGATTGTGAAGGCCATGGCAAAACCTTCAGTTTACGCCTCTTGATGTAATCCCCCGTGGATTTTGAGGTGTGTTTAGGATCATTATCCATTTGTAGAAGCCATCCTCTCTTTAACTTCAGCTTTTTCACAGATGGCATCAAGTTGCCATCCAAAATTTGCTGAAATTGTATTGAATCCATTTTTCCTTTTACTTGTGAAATGTTCCCTGTGCCACTGGCTGCAATACAACCCCAAAGCATGATTGATCCACCCCCATGCTTCACAGTTGGACAGAGGTTGTTTTCATTAAATTGTGCCCTTTCTTCTCCAAACGTACCTTTGCTCATTCCGGCCAAAAAGTTCTATTTTAACCTCATCGGTCCACAGAACTTGTTTCCAAAATGCATCAGGCTTGTCTATATGTTCATTTGCAAAGTTCAAATGCTGATTTTTGTGGTGAGGTCGTAGAAGAGGTTTTCTTCTGATGACTCTTCCATGAAGACCATATTTGTACAAGTATCTTTTTATAGTGGAAAAGTGTACCACAACTCCAGTGTCCGCCAGATCTTTCTGGAGGGATCGTGCAGTCAAACGTGGGTTTTGAATTGCTTTTCTCACAATCCTGCGAGCTGTTCTGTCTGATATTTTTCTTGGTCTTCCAGATCTTGCTTTAACTTCCACTGTTCCTGATGACTGCCAGGAACAGTGGAATTCCGAACAGAGGATATTGACATCTGAAAACACTTTGCTATCTTCTTATAGCCTTCTCCAGCTTTGTGAGCGTCAACTATTTTCAGTTTTCTAGACAACTGAAGTGAAGTGCTCCGGCTTCACTGCCCGATTCCGTACGGCGCATGCGTGAGTCGCGCAGCGCCGTCCTCGCTGGTCCCCGTTGTGTTCTGGGAGTCGAGTGTTTCCCAGAACACAGCGGGCGGGGCGGGAAGTGATGCATTACCCGCAAAATCCCCGCAGTGAGGACTCCCGGAAGTGGGTGCAAATACGGGTCTTTGACAGGTATCTGCACCCCCCTCCCCCTGAAAGGTGTCAAATGTTACACCGGAGGGGGGGAGGGTTCCGATGAGTGGAAGTTCCACTTTAGGGTGGAGCTCCTCTTTAATATGTTTTAGGGACTATTTGATGTGAATAATTTTAGCTTGCAAAAAAAAAACCTGCTTTAGGGTTAACTCTGCTTTCGTATGGAAACAAAAATGGCAAATAATAAAAAAAAATGTATATAGCATACACAAGTCGTATTGTAAGTGAATGTTATTTAAAGTTACTTTTCCTTTTCAATATGCAGTACTGTAATTTTCAGTAAAAAGCAATGCAATATGGCTACCTGGAGGCATTCTGTACACCATCTGTGTACGCAGATATGTCCTTTCCTGCTTGTGTGATTGGCGCACTGATTTTACACTAACATACAAGTCAGATTTTTGGCATCCCCTGCACAATTTTTTTAGTTTTGGTCTCCCAAAGGGAAATCGCATCTAAAGGAATGCAGACCCTGCCACCTTCCTCATCAGAACCCTGCAGGTGCAGCAGCTGATTGATAATTATAAACCCACTCCCATACAGATTCACAGAAAAAAAAAAACGCTCTTTCTTCGGAATAACAAAAGGTAGGAATCTGCAACAAAGTTTGTTAAAATCCTTGCAATGTACATAGACCACCCAGAGGTGATTGTTTGTTTTTCTTTTTTTTTTTTTTTTTTTATGAACAAAGGTAGAGTTTCTCTTTAGTGATATTTTGTTATAAATCCTTTTAGACTGTGGTGATATTGAGGGTGAGCACACTGGCTGCTGACATGGTACAAAGGGGATATAGAGTAAGGGTGATGACAAAGTATCAGTCTCCTCTGTGTGTAGCTGTTAGCCTGGGTTCACACTTGTACGTTACAGAGACCACTTGTGATTCGCACAGGAATCGCATGGCGTTCCTGTGCACATCACATCCGATGTCTTGCAGTGCGATTTTATTGCATCTGCACACAAATGCTAAAGAGACCCCCCCCCCCCTCTTTTCTTTTTTTCCCTGCACCGCTTTGCATGGGTGTTCACGCCCATGCGGTGCGAATTTGGCAATCGCATTGCATTTTGCAATCTGTTTTTCCGGGCGTCGTTAATCTAACATTGATACCCTCAGCAGATCGCATGGATGCCATGAGATTGCAGTGCAGGAAACGCACCGGATTCGCTGCGTTTCCCACATCAGTGTGAACCAGGGCTTAGCCATATAATGTGTCTGAAGTGCGATCATGGGTGTGACATTCCAAAACATTTTCAGTAACTTATTTTAGCTCATCATAATGGCCACCTGCAACTAGGATGTGTTCATCTCCATTGTTTGCATGCTTCTTGCAGTGAAGTTAAACAAAGGCCCTTTTAGCATTGTGATGAATGGATAAAACCTGATCCCATATGATCAGGCTGTTATTCTACCATTAGAGTAAATGGCAAATACTTTCTGCTGACAGTCTGACACATTTAATAGAGTATCGTTTACACAGACACTGGGCAGGGTCAAAGACCGCTTCTATGGAATGTGACAAATAAATTCCGTTTTGTGTTTCGTTTATTTGTCTGTGTTGTAATCTATGCAAACTTGTCTAGCAAGGTGCTATAAACAAAGTGATGCTACGTATATCTATATCAGTACCATCAGATGGCCTCTAGAGGGAGTGCATGAGTTATGAATGACTAGCCATATTGGTATTTCACCCAGGCTGGTAATCACACATAGGATAAAGGATCAAGAAGAGGGGGGGCTGACTTATCTGTCTTAACTGCAGGGAGATTAGCATCGATGTTAGTGTACGTAGTCATCTTTAAACCCTGTCCCTTGTCTTCTTGTAGATGTCTGGGGAAACCGCACAGGACCTACCACCGGAAAGCAGCAAAAGTCGGAGTCTCCGCAGGACTGTGAGTGTCCCTTCAGAGGGGCAGTTTCCAGAATATCCCCCAGAAGGTGTCTCCAAACTGGGTAAGCTCTCAATAGAACTTGATAAACTTATTTTAGTGTTGCTGATATTTCTGCCTTATATTGCCAAATAGAGTATGTCCACTATTCATACTTGCATTAGATGGGTTAGTAGGATAATGACCTCAATGACTCTCTAAATCCAAGGGGTCCAATTTAATGGCATTTAAGAACTCCAGACAGAGATAAATATGAGCTACGTATGGGAGATGGTTTCCTTGATGATTCTGTTCAGCTTCTCTTGTGATTTCACATGCCAAATATTGGTACCATGATTCTAAGTCTGCAGTTCTGCACCTCTCTGATCCACTGCGAATAACATGATGGGAATAGAGATCTCCTGCCTAAAAATGTTGCCTTCAGATTCTGATGTCTGATATTTGTTGGGATCACAGGGATTATGGGAACAAGAGACGTTTCAGGTAATTATAATGCCAGTATTTAGGGATATGTAGCATTTTATATAAATGGATACCTACCAAAGGTGTGCGCAGCCTATTGCATTAGGGAGTGCACTCCAAAGATCAAAAATGCATACACACACTCTAATGAACAAAGATTTAAAAATGTATTAAAACATGGATGGTGTCAGTAGGGCAGTGGACGTGTCACTAGAGCAGAGGTTGGTGTCAGTAGGGCAGTAAACATGTCACTAGAGCAGAGGTTGGTGTCAGTAGGGCAGTAAACATGTCACTAGAGCAGAGGTTGGTGTCAGTAGGGCAGGGAATGTGTCACTAGAGCAGAGGTTGGTGTCAGTAGGGCAGTGGACATGTCACTAGAGCAGAGGTTGGTGTCAGTAGGGCAGTGGACGTGTCACTAGAGCAGAGGTTGGTGTCAGTAGGGCAGTGGACATGTCACTAGAGCAGAGGTTGGTGTCAGTAGGGCAGTGGACATGTCACTAGAGCAGAGGTTGGTGTCAGTAGGGCAGTGGATGTGTCACTAAAGCAGAGGTTGGTGTCAGTAGGGCAGTGGACGTGTCACTAGAGCAGAGGTTGGTGCCAGTAGGGCAGTGGACGTGTCGCTAGAGCAGAGGTTGGTGTCAGTAGGGCAGTGGACGTATCGCTAGAGCAGAGGTTGGTGTCAGTAGGGCAGTGGACGTGTCGCTAGAGCAGAGGTTGGTGTCAGTAGGGCAGTGGAAGTGTCACTAGAGCAGAGGTTGGTGTCAGTAGGGCAGTGGACGTGTCACTAGAGCAGAGGTTGGTGTCAGTAGGGCAGTGGACATGTCACTAGAGCAGAGGTTGGTGTCAGTAGGGCAGTGGACGTGCCACTAGAGCAGAGGTTGGTGTCAGTAGGGCAGTGGACGTGTCACTAGAGCAGAGGTTGGTGTCAGTAGGGCAGTGGACGTGTCACTAGAGCAGAGGTTGGTGTCAGTAGGGCAGTGGACGTGTCACTAGAGCAGAGGTTGGTGTCAGTAGGGCAGTGGACGTGTCACTAGAGCAGAGGTTGGTGGCAGTAGGGCAGTGGATGTGTCACTAGAGCAGAGGTTGGTGTCAGTAGGGCAGTGGACATGTCACTAGAGCAGAGGTTGGTGTCAGTAGACGTATCACTAGAGCAGAGGTTGGTGTCAGTAGGGCAGTGGACGTGTCACTAGAGCAGAGGTTGGTGTCAGTAGGGCAGTGGACGTGTCACTAGAGCAGAGGTTGGTGTCAGTAGGGCAGTGGATGTGTCACTAGAGCAGAGGTTGGTGTCAGTAGGGCAGTGGATGTGTCACTAGAGCAGAGGTTGGTGTCAGTAGGGCAGTGGATGTGTCACTAGAGCAGAGGTTGGTGTCAGTAGGGCAGTGGACGTGTCACTAGAGCAGAGGTTGGTGTCACTAGGGCAGTGGACGTGTCAGTAGGGCAGTGGACGTGTCAGTAGGGCAGAGGTTGGTGTCAGTAGGGCAGAGGTTGGTGTCAGTAGGGCAGAGGTTGGTGTCAGTAGGGCAGAGGTTGGTGTCAGTAGGGCAGTGGACGTGTCACTAGAGCAGAGGTTGGTGTCAGTAGGGCAGTGGACATGTCACTAGAGCAGAGGTTGGTGTCAGTAGGGCAGTGGACATGTCACTAGAGCAGAGGTTGGTGTCAGTAGGGCAGTGGATGTGTCACTAAAGCAGAGGTTGGTGTCAGTAGGGCAGTGGACGTGTCACTAGAGCAGAGGTTGGTGCCAGTAGGGCAGTGGACGTGTCGCTAGAGCAGAGGTTGGTGTCAGTAGGGCAGTGGACGTATCGCTAGAGCAGAGGTTGGTGTCAGTAGGGCAGTGGACGTGTCGCTAGAGCAGAGGTTGGTGTCAGTAGGGCAGTGGAAGTGTCACTAGAGCAGAGGTTGGTGTCAGTAGGGCAGTGGATGTGTCACTAAAGCAGAGGTTGGTGTCAGTAGGGCAGTGGACGTGTCACTAGAGCAGAGGTTGGTGCCAGTAGGGCAGTGGACGTGTCGCTAGAGCAGAGGTTGGTGTCAGTAGGGCAGTGGACGTATCGCTAGAGCAGAGGTTGGTGTCAGTAGGGCAGTGGACGTGTCGCTAGAGCAGAGGTTGGTGTCAGTAGGGCAGTGGAAGTGTCACTAGAGCAGAGGTTGGTGTCAGTAGGGCAGTGGACGTGTCACTAGAGCAGAGGTTGGTGTCAGTAGGGCAGTGGACATGTCACTAGAGCAGAGGTTGGTGTCAGTAGGGCAGTGGACGTGTCACTAGAGCAGAGGTTGGTGTCAGTAGGGCAGTGGACGTGTCACTAGAGCAGAGGTTGGTGTCAGTAGGGCAGTGGACGTGTCACTAGAGCAGAGGTTGGTGTCAGTAGGGCAGTGGACGTGTCACTAGAGCAGAGGTTGGTGTCAGTAGGGCAGTGGACGTGTCACTAGAGCAGAGGTTGGTGGCAGTAGGGCAGTGGATGTGTCACTAGAGCAGAGGTTGGTGTCAGTAGGGCAGTGGACATGTCACTAGAGCAGAGGTTGGTGTCAGTAGACGTATCACTAGAGCAGAGGTTGGTGTCAGTAGGGCAGTGGACGTGTCACTAGAGCAGAGGTTGGTGTCAGTAGGGCAGTGGACGTGTCACTAGAGCAGAGGTTGGTGTCAGTAGGGCAGTGGATGTGTCACTAGAGCAGAGGTTGGTGTCAGTAGGGCAGTGGATGTGTCACTAGAGCAGAGGTTGGTGTCAGTAGGGCAGTGGATGTGTCACTAGAGCAGAGGTTGGTGTCAGTAGGGCAGTGGACGTGTCACTAGAGCAGAGGTTGGTGTCACTAGGGCAGTGGACGTGTCAGTAGGGCAGAGGTTGGTGTCAGTAGGGCAGAGGTTGGTGTCAGTAGGGCAGAGGTTGGTGTCAGTAGGGCAGAGGTTGGTGTCAGTAGGGCAGTGGACGTGTCACTAGAGCAGAGGTTGGTGTCAGTAGGGCAGTGGACATGTCACTAGAGCAGAGGTTGGTGTCAGTAGGGCAGTGGACATGTCACTAGAGCAGAGGTTGGTGTCAGTAGGGCAGTGGATGTGTCACTAAAGCAGAGGTTGGTGTCAGTAGGGCAGTGGACGTGTCACTAGAGCAGAGGTTGGTGCCAGTAGGGCAGTGGACGTGTCGCTAGAGCAGAGGTTGGTGTCAGTAGGGCAGTGGACGTATCGCTAGAGCAGAGGTTGGTGTCAGTAGGGCAGTGGACGTGTCGCTAGAGCAGAGGTTGGTGTCAGTAGGGCAGTGGAAGTGTCACTAGAGCAGAGGTTGGTGTCAGTAGGGCAGTGGACGTGTCACTAGAGCAGAGGTTGGTGTCAGTAGGGCAGTGGACATGTCACTAGAGCAGAGGTTGGTGTCAGTAGGGCAGTGGACGTGCCACTAGAGCAGAGGTTGGTGTCAGTAGGGCAGTGGACGTGTCACTAGAGCAGAGGTTGGTGTCATTAGGGCAGTGGACGTGTCACTAGAGCAGAGGTTGGTGTCAGTAGGGCAGTGGACGTGTCACTAGAGCAGAGGTTGGTGTCAGTAGGGCAGTGGACGTGTCACTAGAGCAGAGGTTGGTGGCAGTAGGGCAGTGGATGTGTCACTAGAGCAGAGGTTGGTGTCAGTAGGGCAGTGGACATGTCACTAGAGCAGAGGTTGGTGTCAGTAGACGTATCACTAGAGCAGAGGTTGGTGTCAGTAGGGCAGTGGACGTGTCACTAGAGCAGAGGTTGGTGTCAGTAGGGCAGTGGATGTGTCACTAGAGCAGAGGTTGGTGTCAGTAGGGCAGTGGATGTGTCACTAGAGCAGAGGTTGGTGTCAGTAGGGCAGTGGATGTGTCACTAGAGCAGAGGTTGGTGTCAGTAGGGCAGTGGACGTGTCACTAGAGCAGAGGTTGGTGTCACTAGGGCAGTGGACGTGTCAGTAGGGCAGAGGTTGGTGTCAGTAGGGCAGAGGTTGGTGTCAGTAGGGCAGAGGTTGGTGTCAGTAGGGCAGAGGTTGGTGTCAGTAGGGCAGAGGTTGGTGTCAGTAGGGCAGAGGTTGGTGTCAGTAGGGCAGAGGTTGGTGTCAGTAGGGCAGTGGGCTGTGTAGTTTATTTTCATTATTTATTTTTACAATTTTGTTTTTTATATATATTTTTGCATTGAGGGGCTTTGGTGAAATATCAGCAGGGGGATCTGCGCCACACAAGGTGATTAGGGTGTGCCCAGGCACACCCCCTGCGCACGCCTATGATACCTACATTTCCGATAATTAAAGTAACAGTGTTAGTAATGCGTTGCTTGCTAACTACGTGGGTTCATTATTAGTTTAAATGACTAGAGTTCTGTATTACAAACTATTTCACCCAAAACATGTCAGATTTTGGTAGATGTGGATGGAAAGAATCCCCTCCAGTTCTCCTCCTGCGTTCCCGATGAGAAAGTTAAATCTGACGGGTAGAAGTGGCACTATTTGGTAATTGCTGCTGCAGGCAAGGAGACCTCAGAACTTGTCCTAGAGACATAAAAGAAGCAGGAGGCTGATTACAATACCCACCATCACCAAATATGAAAGCAAGGCTTTTGGATCGAGTGATCACATCATTTGCGAATAATTCTGTGATTTTCCTCTTCTTGCCTATAAAGTGGGTCAGGTTTTAGGTCAGTGACAGAGAGGGACTGAAAAGCATCCCTGACATTCCAAACACCCTGCTTTGTTTTTGTGCCTGTGACCCAAATTTACAAAGCTTAAATTAGCATTGTTTTTTTTATGTGCTCATTCCAGTTCTGTAATAGAGCCAAACCTTACTGAATTACATTTTTGGGCAACCTATCATTAATGAACTTTATGTGAAATAACTTTTAGCCAGATTCTTATTCATGTAACAAATAAAGTACTTTTATTCAAGAGCATCCAAGTTGCCAGCCTCCCTGATTCAAGCATTTCACCTGTGGGGTCTGAATGCCTTGGCTAGAGCCCAGGATCACAGTACGTGGACTCCTCTATTGTCAGTGGAGTTGGGGTAACATTTTGTTTTTCTTCTTAAAATTGCAATCGGCGTGATTTCAAAGCCGCCCGATCAGTCTGATTTTTATTGTGGCTTACGACTTCATTTAACAGAAGTCCGTGCACATCACAATAAAATCACAAAAACAGTCTTGCAGGAACCTTAAATCACAACGATTTGATTGTTTTCATTTCTTGGCAATGGGGTGCGACTTGTCATGCGATTTTTGAACTGTCAAATTGCATGACAAATAACACTGGTGTGAACCAGGGCTTAAAGGAGACACCACTTCAATCAGATTGTGTGGCCATCTACCATCACTGGAAGCCATACAATGCAAGATTGTGTGGGGGCCACATCGAACTCAGCCAGAAGTAGGAGCAGATACCTGTCAAAACCCCGAAAGGTGCCAAATGTAGCAGCAGAGGGGAGGCAAATAAGCAGGGCTTCCCTTTTTGGGTGGAGCTTTGCTTTAACAAGTGAGAGGGAGGAGGAGTGTTGACACTAGGGTAGATTCAGAGAGAATTTACGCCGGCGTATCCATAGATACACCGCGTAAATTCAAATCTGCGCCGGCGTATCTACTTTCTGTATTCAGAAAGCTAGATACGCCGACATTAGCCTAAGATACGACTGGCATAAGTCTCTTACGCCGTCGTATCTTAGGGTGCATTCTCACGCTGGCCGCTAGGTGGCGCTCCCGTAGTTTTCAGCGTAGAGTATGCAAATTACCTACTTACGCCGATTCACAAACGTACGTGCGCCTGGCGGTAGTTTTTTACGTCGTTTGCGTAAGTCGTTTTCGTCGTAATGTTGCTCCTTCTATTAGGAGGCACAGCCTATGTTAAGTATGGATGTCGTTCCCGCGCCGAGTTTTGAATTTTTACGTCATTTGCGTAAGTCGGTCGCGAATACGGATGGACGTAATTTCCGTTCACGCCGAAACCAATGACGTCCTAGCGACGTCATTTGGAGCAATGCACGCTGGGATATTTAGCCGGCGGCGCATTTAAATCGGCGCGGGGACGCGCCCGATTTAAATACTACACTCCCCCTAGCCACGGAATTTGAATTCCGCCGGGGGATTTCCGATCCGCCGGCGCAAGTTTTGAGGTAAGTGCTTTCTGAATACTGCACTAGCCTCTCAAATTTGCATCGGTGGATCGTAAATCAGATAGATTACGCGGATCTAAAGATCCACTAATCAATCTGAATCTACCCCAATGTAGGCTCTGCTCGTGTAGTGTAATCACTGCACGGCCGGAGAGATGTGTCTGCTGACCGCTTACATCCCATATGACAGGTCATACCTGGCCAGGATCTTCAGCAGTTTTCTATTTGGAAAGCAGGTGGCACAGACGGACCTGAAACATGGCGATCTGCTTGGTTAATGTGGCGCACGACACCCCTGACCGTTTCTGGCGCAGGGGGCTTTTTTTTCCCCCCAGAATGTGCTGATACATGGAGTCTAATGAGACCAGGCATTGCAATTGTGTAGTGCTTCAAGTGATTGAACCTGTAGCTTTGCCCTGCATGCCAATCTAGATTTGAATAGAACATTTTTAAATGGTGTGACATATTAGTCTTCTTTTCATGATTACTTGTAATTACTAAATGCTGGTCCAGTTGACAGGTGATTTGTTTTTGTTTTTCATTGGCTTTCTGTTTCAGGTTCTGTGTCTTCTCTCATTAGTTTTTCTGCCATACAAAAAGGCCCGTTTCTTGAACAGTGATTACAGGGTAAATGGAGCAATGCACTTGTTTGGTGTTGACTTTCATAGTAGAAACGATCGTTTCTGTGCTCTGGCTAAGTATCTCACATCCTGTAGAGAAGCGATGTAACGGATCATTTCCTTTTACAAGCAAACTTGTGTTAATTACTTGTACTTTTCTTAAAAGAAACGAAAATAGAAAACTCCACTGTAAGAAAATACGTGAACTCGCTGGATCATTTGGGAAAAAGTATAATGTCTTTTTGGCCTTACCTTTCAGATTGCGGCTGCTGCTTTCCTGCGGTTTGAAAACCAGTCTAATTTTATGCATTAACACTCATTTTTAGCCCATTTAGTTGGATATAGTGAGAAATGGCTAGAACGGTGTTGTCCCATCCCAGGGACACCCTGACACTTCTTGATACAGTGAATGTCCCAGCACACAAGGTGGATAGAAATCTAATCCGGGACCCAGATAGCAATAAAACCTGACAGGTTCTATCAGTTGCCTTTAATTTAACCACTTAAGCCCTGGACCATTATGCAGCTTAAAGACCAGGCCACTTTTTGCGATTCGGCACTGCGTCGCTTTAACTGACAATTGCGCGGTCGTGCGACGTGGCTTCCAAACAAAGTTGGCATCTTTTTTTTCCCCACAAATAGAGCTTTCTTTTGGTGGTATTTGATCACCTCTGCGTTTTTTATTTTTGCGCTATAAACAAAAATAGAGCCACAATTTTAAAAAAAATCTAATATTTTTTACTTTTTGCTATAATGAAAATCCCCAAAAAATATATATAACATTTTTTTTCGTTTAGGCCGGTACTTATTCTTCTACATATTTTTGGTAAAAAAAAATCGCAATAAGCGTTTGGTTTGATTTGCGCAAAATTTATAGCGTCTACCAAATAGGGGATAGTTTTATTGCATTGTTTTTTAATATATTTTTTTCTAGTAATAGCGGCGATCTGCGTTTTTTTTTTTTTTTATCGTGACTGCGACATTATGGCGGACACATCGGACACTTTTGACACTATGTTGGGACCATTGTAATTTTTACAGCGAACAGTGCAATAAAAATGCACTGGTTACTGTAAAAATTACACTGGCAGTGAAGGGGTTAATCAGGAGGGGGCACGTGTGCCCTAATGTGTGATTCTTACTGTGGGTGGGCGTGTGACGTCACTGATCGTCGTTCCCTATGACAGGGAACAGACGATCAGTGACGGGTTCACAAGGAAGCACGGGGAGAGGTTTGTTTACACTTACCTCTCCCCGTTCTTCCTCTCTGTGACACGATCGCGGGACACCGGCGGTGATGGGGTCCGCTGTTCCTGTGGGGACGGTCACGGAGAAGAGGATGGGGTCGCGAGCGTGCCGCAGACGGCGCGCTCGCGACCTACGACTGGGATCTTAAAGTGGACGTACATGTACGCCCTTGTGCCCAGCCGTGCCATTTTGTCGACGTATATCGTCGTGTGGCGGTCCTCAAGCGGTTAAAGAAAAGGTAAACCCAACATTTAAAATTCCTAATATGTGACTGCTGTATCATATACTTGTATTAGAAATTTAATGTACTCTTTGTATTGCTTCCTTTGTGTGAAATCCCGGGTGGTCCTACCAGTCCCTCTGCTTTCCTATTAAAAATGACCACACTAGGCAGCAGAGCACAGCATGGTCGGTTCTCTAGCTGTTCATTCACTGGAAAGCTCAGTGTGCTGCTGTTTCTCCTCCTCAGCTCTTATGCAGTTGAATGTGATCACTTATAAAAAAAGAGGTGGGGGGAGGTATTTGTAATACATTTTTTTGTATCTATACACAAATGTTTTTGCTCTTTATTTCTATTTTAACGTGAATGGGTTGTTTTACAAGGTTTAAATATCCATTCAGACGTGGAGCCGCAGCCTGGTTCCACCCCCTTTCTCCTCTTATTGGCTGACTGACAGCAGCGGGAGCCAATGGTTCAGCCAATGAGGAGGGGAGTCCCAGGCAGCCAAAACACTCCTGCAAAATCTCTGGATCTAGATGGGGCTCAGGCAAGTATTAGGGGGGCTGCTGTGCACAGAAGGCTGTTTATCTTAATGCAGAGAATGAATTAAAATAAAAATAAAACTTCTGCCTTTACAACCAATTTAACCACTTCAGCCCCGGAAGGTCGCTTTAACTGACAATTGCGCGGTCGTGCGACGGTGTAACCAAACAAAATGTACGTCCTTTTTTTCCCCACAAATAGAGCTTTCTTTTGGTGGTATTTGATCACCTCTGCGTTTTTTTTTTTTTTTTGTTTTTTTTTTTACTATAAACAAAAATGCTGCCACACTGACTGCAGGGGAGCTGTTTTTTCAGGCGCTTTACAGGCGCTATCTTTAGCCCAAAAGCAGCTGAAAAACGCGTCGGTGTGAAAGGGGTCTATGAGGTTGCATGGACAGTGCTGATAGGCCCTGTGCTGATCATAGGCACCTTCCCAAAAAAAAAAAAAAAAAAACTCTAGCAAGACACACCAAACATGTGCAGAGTGACTCCAAAGGCTATGTCTTTGATTTGGGACTGTGAAAGGAGGGGAGGATCAGAGAGGACAGGATCAAACGGCCTTTTTACACAATGCAGATTATTAACCCCTTAGGTTCCACAGTGAGTAGAACAAGCATGCTTTACTGCATATACAGATTGATTTTACTGTTGTGGTTTTAGCTACACTTTAAAGCTCGCTGTTACTCAGACTGAATCAGTAGCTGCAGTACTTTCTAAATCACCAATTTGGAACAGATATTCAGGGTTCTGACTTCATGCTGTCATTCCTGATCTGCGAGCTTGTTCACGATCAAATCATCGCAAACTGAAGCCAGAGACAGCCTGGCAACTAGCATTTTTACATGAAGTCGGCAATGAAAGCCTCTTTAGTTCTGTCAGTACAGGATTCTTATGAGAAAAGGGAGGACAATTTTAAATGTAGTGATGTACTGTCTCTTATCCAGGTCACAGCTTGTTTGCACTTGACTTATGCAAGAGGTAGGCAGGCTCTTAGTTGACTTCGGTATATGGTATGTTCATATGTATTTTGGCATTCACAGTGAAATTTATAAAAGGTGTCTATCACACTCTTTAGGCTGTAATCACACTGGAAATTTTGATTCCTGCTGTGGCTAGGTGAGGCCGCTGGCCCTGTTTACTACAATGACAGGTCACACCAGGGGCCACAGGTATTCGCTGCTATCCGCACAACCAGCGATTTACCTGTGTACCTTTAACCACTTCAGCCGCAGAAGATTTTACCCCTTCCTGACCAGAGCACTTTTTAAAATTTGGCACTGCGCCGCTTTAACAGACAATTTTGCGGTTGATCGAAGCTGTACCCAAACAAAATTTGCATCCTTTTTTTCCCACAAATACATTTTTCCTTTGGTGGTATTTGATCACCTCTGCAGTTTTAATTGTTTTGCGCTATAAACAAAAAAGTGAAAATTTTGAAATTAATACAATATTTTTTACTTTTTGCTATAATAAACATCTCCCAATTAAAAAAAATAATTCTTCATCAGTTTAGACCAATAAATATATTCGTCTACATATTTTTGGTAAACAAAATCGCAATAAGCGTACATTGATTGGTTTGCGCAAAAGTTATAGTGTCTACACGCTATGGGAAAGATTTATGGCATTTTTTATTTTATTTACTAGTAATGATGGTGATCTGCAATTTTTAGTAGTATTGCGACGGATCTGAGACTTTTGACACTTTTTTGGGACCATTGGCATTTATACAGTAATCGTGCAATAAAAATGCACTGATTACCGTGTATATGTCACTGGCAGGGAAGAGGTTAATACTGGGGGGCGATCAAGGGGTTAATTGTGTGTTCTCTCATTTTGTTCTAACTGTGGGGGGGGGGGGGGTAGGATTGACTAGGAGAGGAGATATCGTTTTTCCTACTTAGTAGGAACAAACTATATGGCTCTTCTTCCCTGACGGCACAGGGATTTGTGTGTTTACTTGTGCACGTGGCCGCACGCATCGGGTCCGTCGCCAGACAGCGGACACGCACCCCCTCTGGTGGCCGGTAAAGGAATGGACGTACCCATACGAGATTTCACCCAGGGGAGCCATTCTGCCGCAGTATATATACTGGGTGAGCCGGTCGGGAGAGAAAAGAAAGCACCACACATTAATAGAGCAGAGAAGTCTGCTTTACAAATATGTATTGGGCTTTGCTTGCTTTGGAACTTCAAAGCAAAGAGAGTGGCAGGGCCACTGTTACAAATCATGGGGCCCCGTACAGCCTTTCTGATGGGGCGGGCCCCCCCCAGCATGCCCCACAATGTCAGAAACAAACATAGGATAGGTGGTTTAACCCTTACCCACCCCCATTTGCCATGGTCGGGGTTTTCCTTTAAAGTCCCATTCAACTCTATGGGAAATACATGTTACTTCATAACTTCCAAACGGCTGTAGATATTTTGATAACACTTGGTCACATGTTACTTATATGTCCACTTAAACTATAGAATAGTTAATTTATCCCTTAACTACCCCCATTTGTGAGGGTCGGGGTTTTTGTTTAAAGTCCCATGCAAATCAATGGGAAATGTATGTTCCCACATAACTTCTGTACGCCTGGAGATATTTCAATAATACCTGGTACACATATTACTTATATGCCAAATAAAAATAGATGACAGTTAAATTAACCCTTACCTACACCCTTATATAAAAGATGGGTATATTTATATTACTATGATTTTCCTCCCCAAAAGGTTAAGATAGGAAGACCGGGCAACGCCGGGTATTCAGCTAGTTGACAATAAAGCTGCCCCTGGCCCCACATGTTTAGCTGATGGGGCCTGGGCCCAGTACAACAGGACCAGTTGTACAGCCTTTCCAGCAGCCCTGGAGAGTGCTAATCATAATCATTAGTGATGGGCACTGGCATGTTCGGATCGAACCCGCTAGGAAGCCACCACTGCTCACCGTCAATCATAGGCAGTGAGGCATTTCCCGACCGGCAGCTGTACCTACACATGCTTCCTATGATTGTCAGTGTGCAGTTCCACGCTGATGGGTTCGATCCAAGCGAGCCTAAGCCCATTCCTAATAACCATGAATGAAGGGAAAATAAAAAGGCTGGAGGTGAGCTCAGTCATGCGACCAGCTTTTCTTCCAATGTAGAAGTTCTCTTTGTAGCAGTAAGCAGAGAGATCTCAGGGGGACAGCACAGGCTCTCTCTATACTTCAGTCTGTACACCGTGGTTTGAATTTATGAATGGGACAGAACATGCAGGTTTCAGTGTGGAGTAACATTGATGTGTCCACTATTAAAAAAACAAAAACCTTGGGGTCCTTTCAGAAGTATGGCAGGGGTGCCGTAAAACGGATTTTGCTGCCCTCCTGACCTGTAACGATACAGCTGGACAGGTCTGTGCATAGGCCATAGCCACAGCATTTTCTAACTCGGGTTGCAGAGTTTGATGGATGCCAATTTCCTTTTTTTAATGTATTGATGTGCAGGATTTTTGTTCCATGCACAGCTGTCTGCTGTGATGTGTTTTCCTTAAATGCAGCATGCTTAGTTTTCTCAATGCAACCATATAAACTGAATTATTGTGTTTGGACCAGTGTTGAGCAATGCCACCCAATTCATATGTTGTGGATGGGCCTTAAATGAATTTGTTAATTATAGGGTTGTCTCGATACCGAGCATTTGCCCAAGTACTTGTACTCGGGCAAATGCTCCGATGCCTAATCCGATACTTGGGCAGTCAGTGGTGCTCCTGTCCCCCGCCATGCTTCGCTCCTGTCCCACTCACTGACTCTTGTCCATTCACATAACTGAAACATCGTAACTGGTATTTATGATGCTTCACTTTATTAATAGACAGGAGCTTCTGTCTCCTATCCATTCATTTTCAGTGCAGCTGAGGTTGCTGATAAAAGGGACTGGGGAATCTGTGTCCTTGGTCCCTTTCTCTGTCTCAAAAGTGATATATCAGGGGTCTGTTAAGACGCCTGATATCTCACCAAAGCCCCCCAACAGGGCTAAGGGGGGGGGGGGGGGGGAGAGTATCGGTACTTGTACTCTGTCTTAAAGTGGTATCGGGACAACCCTAGTTAATTAAATAGGAGCCTGTGCTGAATGCAAGATGAGACATCTTTGTTTTGCATGGAACAGGTCAGGTTGACCTGTGCACAGGTGATAAAAATTCACAAATACACCTACGCTCCTGAAAGATCATTGTACTGATACGTGAGTGAAGGACAACGTTACTGGTGTAATCTGTCACACCGCAAACCTTGGCTACCAAGGCTTGAATACAAAATAGAAAAAAACACGGGTCCTGATTAATCTAATGTGTATCAAAAGAAAGCGAAAACGCGCCCATTTTTACTTCATCTATAAAGCCTGGTACACACGATGAGAAAATCAGACAAATAATCGTCCTTTTTTTTTTTTTTTGCATGCTAGTATCTAGTTGAAAAAGAGGTTACTCAAATTCTTGCAAAATAGAATACAACTTCGGAAGTGATGTAATATATTTTATTGCAATCTTGCGTTTCTGAGCATGTGTGGTCTCTTCCAATTTTTTCCGGATGAAAACTCTGAATGAAAATCCTACATACGAGAATTTTTTTGTGTTTGATCCTTTGGAAAAATTCGGATGAACTGTCATGACCAGCTCCATTGGTGTGCGCAGCCTATTGCATTAGGGTGTGCACCCCGAAGCGCAAACATAATTGCATGTGTATATACAGTATACTGATGGTGTCAGTAGAGCTGTGGATGGTGTTAGTAGGGCAGAGATTAATGTCAGTAGTTTTTATTTTTATTGTATTTTTTTATTTTAGGAGCCCTATTAGGGAGCTTTGGTGAAATATCAGGGGTCTATTTCTATGCGTTAGTGCACGTTTAACGCAGTATATTCCAGTGCATTGCTGCACGTTTAATGCAGCATTTTTCTGTGCATTAGTGCACGTTTAAAGCAGTATATTTCAGTGTGTTACTGCATGTTTAATGCAGTATATTTCTGTGCAGGTTTAACGTGTATATTTCAGTGTGTTATGTGCCATTTAATGCTGTATTTTTCTGTGCGTTAGTGCACGTTTAACGCAGTATATTTTGGTGCAATCTTCACCACACAGGGTGATTAGGGTGTGCCCAGGCCTATGACCGGCTCTTAAAAGCTGTGTACCAACGATGAAACGATTGCTGGCTCTGTTGATGTCTACACGTCAGCCCTGTGCAGCGACCAATAGGTCCCTTGTAATCTCGCTGGATGTAAATATTAGCATAAATGTTTACATGTGCCCAACGTCAGGTATACAGTCTTTTCGCAGGACCTCGTGTTTTTGGCCAATACGCTACACACCAAAACATAAGTAGTGCTGCATTCAGATCCGTATAAATTACAGAAAGCAGAGAATTCTGCACCTATATGCAGGAGTCGTTATAAAGGCCAATTCATTAGTTCCATGTGTTACACAACAATAAAGAGGACATGGACAGGACATAGATAAGAGTGCTTCAGAGACATGAGGGTTTTATCTGTGTTCTTTGCTCCAGGCTGTATATGTAACAGCTTTGTTGTGTACTGTATGAATGGAAGCTTTTAGTTAAAGGGCATATGATTGTCCAAAAATATGGGCATGTCAGTGTTTTCACACATTCTGTATTTATCTCTAAACCCCTAGTGTCTGACAGCGTCTTTTAGCAGGACTTGTGATGTTGTCAGCATCTCACATGCTGGTAATTTTGTGGCTGTAGGTACTCTGCATTCCGGGGCCATTTTCACACATTCCAAAAATAAGATTTAATTTTGCGAACACGAGGTGTTGAATGGCCCGCTTCAACTCTAAATTTATAAAGTCTCTAATAAACATAAAACAAGCTTACGGTATATAAAATACCACCACTCTTTTAGCTGAAGTGGATGAACAGGCTGGTAACCTGTTACTTATCATTCCAATAAGAAAAGTTCCGCGGCAGTTGTAATGGCTGTTTTTCTGTGAAGGTCTTACAATCGGTGGTAATTTTGTCTAGTTCTAAAGAGATAATGCATTAAAATGTAAGTTACCCATTAGATTTTAGTAGACCAAAATGTATTGGATTATTTAGTTGATTAAAATACGACTAAAACAAATATGGCATTTTAGTCAAAAGACTAAAACTAAATCGAAATTTGATGTAAAAATTAACACCATTGGGTAGATTCAGAAAGAGTTAGGCCGAATCTACGACGCCGTATGTTTAAGTGTATGCTCAAACAGAGATACGCTTAAACATATCTAAGATAGGCCGGCTTGTGCCGTCCTATCTTTGATTGCAATTTTTCGGATGGCCGCTAGGTGGCGCTTCCATTGCGGCTGGCGTAGATTATGTAAATGAGCTTGTACGCCGATTCACGAACGTACGCCCGGCCGCCGCAGTCGAATTATGTTGTTTCCGTAAGGCCTTGGGCGGCCTAAAGTTATTCCACCTATGAGGTGGAATAACAATGTTAAAGTATGGCCGCCATTCCCGCCGCGAGGTTCGAATTTTTGACGTCGTTTGCCTAAGTCGTCCGCGAATCGGGAGTTACGTCTTTTACGTCCACGTCGAAATCAATAGGCCCGTACTGCGTACTTAGCCGCAATGCGCACTGGGAAATGTAGGCGCCCGGCGCATGTGCAGTAGCAAAAAACGTGAGGTCAAGCCTCATTACCATACAACACGCCCCCCTCCAACCAATTTGAATTAGGCGCCCTTACGCCCGCCGCGATTACACTACGCCGCCCTAAGTAAGGAGGTAAGTGCTTTGAGAATCATGTACTTGCCTCTCTTACTTAAGGCGGCATAGTGTAAGCACGCTAGGCTACGCCGTCTTAACATTGCACGGCCGTACCTGAATCTACCTAAATGAGTTTTTTTTTTTTGGGGGGGCTGACCTGACTGTTGATTCAGACTCTTGAGCCCAACTCCATACAACTTCCTTGTAGGTTATAACCTACATTAGGTTTTCATTCCTGTCTAGGTTCCAGTTAGGTCAGTCTCCCCTCTTTTTGTTTCCCTGTGACCACGTAGAAAGCTCAACCTGGACCAGTGCTATAATTGCTTTCTGAATGCCTTATTGTATGGGATGCCTTTACTTTGTGTCCCAGTACTACACCCCGGAAGTAACGGGGAAATCTCCACAGAGGATCTAAGCCAGTGGTTCTCAACTCCTGTCCTCAGGACCCACTAGCAGGCCAGTATTGCCTTGTGGAGATTCAGACTAGAATACTGCAATAACTGGGCAGCAGATGATATCACCTGTGATGCATTTCAGTTATCTTGCAAACCTGGCCTGTTAGGTGCTTTCACACTGAGGTGCTTGAAAACTGCCAGTAAAACTGTAATGGAGCGTCCCACACTCCGCTTTAATGCTTCCGTCATATACAGTTTCTTCCAGTCTGACTATAGATATTACAGCTGCTTGCAACCAAGAACTAGGCAGTACTTGTTTTGGCTGCTGAACTGGAACATGTACTGTTTATTTGAATTCAGGTACAGAGATATAACTCAGAGGACAATCCCCCCCCCCCTTCTTTGCATAATGACACAGGGTGGGGTAACCTACATTAAGTAACAGACACACAGGTGTATTCAAACTTCTCACCAGTAGACTGTCCTATCAGCAGGGAGAGCTGTTGGAGGAATTCCCCTCTCCCTCCCCACAGATAATTCACATACACAATCCATAATACTTTTCTCCCAAGGAAGACAAACACAATAGAACAATTGGATACAGGCACGTAACAAACACATAGCAATCCCCACCCCACCTCAAACCATCTAGCAATGGTCTCTGACGATCGGTGGACTTTATCTTCATATATCCCTGAGGGATATTGTTCAGAAATATTAATGTCCCAAGTGAATGAGCACCTTCTTTCCTTCAGCACAAATCACACATATAGAATACAGGACAACCATGTTAAAGGAACTGCTGAGTCTGGTGTGGTTGTACGGGGAGTTGGTTAAACAGACTCGACTAGGGTTCTCGGTCACCCTGTGCCCCTAATAGACACCAGGAAACATGCATATAGGAGGGGCTGGGGGAGCTGGACAAGGAGCTTTCAGTGCTGTCCAAGGTAAGCTTGGTTCCACAAGCCCCCTGCCCAAAGTGACTCCCGTCACAAAAACACAGCTTTTTAAGAACTTTTTGAGTCGCTTCCCATTCAATTCAATGTAGAGGGGCGTTTTTGAGGCTGCTTGCAGGAGTTTTTTTCAACACCCTGCCAGGGCACCACCCCAGTGTGAAAGCATTTATTGATTTTATTATAAATTTGTTTTCGGGAGCTTTTCAGGCACTTTTTTTATTTTTATTTTTAAGCTCCAATGTGCCTCAGTGTTGAGGGGTCTTAGTGGGTCCAAGAACAATCCTTGAGAACCACTGACCTAAGCAATTGCCAAACCTGACAGGGTTTTAACACTCGCCATTTAAATGTATATTTATAATGAGATTAAATTGGTGGTAACGTGCCAAGCCAGAATATAAAGGAATAAGGTAGGTGGGTAAAAAGAAAAGAATGGTACAAAGTCACGTCCTTATGATTCTACTCAAACAATGAGAGTGTGGGGTGGTTTGCAGCCAGGGCCGATCCGCCCTATAGGCTCACTATGCAAGCCGCTTAGGGCCCCGCAAAGCTGCGGAGGGCCCCTGTAAAGGAAGATGTCATTTCCGACAGCAAAACAACCCCCCCCCCCCCCCTGCAACTTTAATGTGACATGTCATTTTGCTTAGGGCCCCAGGGAGGTCAGGATCGGCACTGTTGGCAGCAGAGCAGCAGCTGGTGTGAGGTGCTATCTGACTGAGATCAGCGCTGTGATGAAACACTCAGCTTGGCGGATTGCATTGTTTCCTCCTTTTTTTTTTTTTTTAAACAAACAAACTTTGAGATGTCACACAGACATCTCATAAAGTTCAATTGCCAGCCACACCGTACGAGGCAGAGGAAACTTCTTCATGCAGAACTTTTTTTCAGTGCACCATGCAACACACTGGTGAGAATCGGGCACATAAGAAACAAAGCGTTTTGCCTTGTCCATGCGGTGGGACTGCGCTGGAATAGCTGGTGGGATCCAGCCCGAAGGTTTGTTTTACTTCTGTATTAGTTCTGTATTGCTATGCTTGTAATGTATTGCTATGCTCTGAAAAGGCCTCCTAGCTCATGAAATAGAAAAGGTCAATCACCTCTTTAGCCTAGGTTCACACTGCTGCGAATTCAAAATCGCGGTAAAATGCGCGATTTTACCGCGATTTCGCGGCTGCGATTTTGCCGCGATTTCGGCCGCTATTTAATGTAAATCGCGGCCCGAAATCGCAAAAAGTAGTACAGGAACTACTTTTTGAAATCGCAGATGCGGCGTCGCACTGATTAGGACAGTGCCATTGCCGACAATTGCCGCCGATTTGAGATGCGATTTGACATGTCAAATCGCATCTCAAATCGTTCCAAATCGTACCCAGTGTGAACCAGGGCTTAGCCTTTTACCTTTTGTTCCGTTTTCCAAAGTTATGAGTGCCAGATCTTCCACTTTGCCAAGTGTCTCCCTAGTTCTGTACCCTACCAGCTGACACCTCTTGTGATTGATTTGCAGCTTATGTTGTGGTTAGGCAACTAAGAATGATGTGATGTGGTGGTTGTTGTAGTTGTTTTTACATGCGGCGTTGTCCCCACCTTTCTCTATTCTAAATAGCAAAAGAATTTACACTGATACCTGTGGATTGTTGTTCTTTCATTTCACTTTACCCTCCACATTCCACTGGAGCATTGTAATGCTCTGCAGCAGCCAGATTACAGCGAGCAGTGATAACAGAAAGTGATAGATGGGCACAGCTTTACACAAATGGCGTATTAAATAAACCCAAGGACTAATAAAATACTTGGCAGAAGCGGTTACTGATAACATTTTCTACAGGTGTCGCATACAGACCGAAGAATATATTTAATAAGCACCCATCACCAACTCACCCGGGAGTAGAGCTAGATCCTAAAGGGCCCATTTACGTCTTTGTGTGTTTTGCCTTGCTTTTAGGCTGCATTCACACCTGAGCGTTTTTCAGCTCGTAAAACGCCCAACAAGCAAAATCCCATTCATTTCAATGGAACCTTTTCACATCTGAAAAACGCCTTAACCGGTTCCCGCCCAGCACAGGGATTTGTGTGCGTTATCGCACAAAACCCTGTGTTAGGGAAGAGGAAACATATTTAGCTAGATTCACGTAGGGTTACGCCGGCGTAACCCTACTGGAAACCAGATACGCTTAAATTAGGCTAAGATACGAGCGGCGTAAGTCTCCTACACCGTCGTATGTTAGGGTGCATATTTAAGGTGGCGCTTCCGTTGAGTTCGGCGTAGAATATGCAAATGACTAGATACGCCGATTCACGAACGTACGTGCGCCCGTCGCAATAAAGATACGCCGTTTACGTAAGGCGATTCCCGGCGTAAAGTTAGTCGAACAAATAGCTGGACTAGTCAATGTTGGGTATGGCCGTCGTTCCCGCGTCGAAAAATTAAATATCTCAGAGACCGTGTAGGTAGCACCTACAGGTAAGCCTTAATCTAGGCTTACCTGTAGGTGTAACTTCTCCCTGAGCGTTTACAACCATTTTAACCCCTTGATCGCCCCCTAGTGTTAACCCCTTCCCTGTCAGTGACATTTACACAGTAATCGGTGCATTTTTATAGCTGTATAATTGTCAATGGTTCCAAAAAAGTGTCCGATCCGTCCGTCGCAATACTGCTAGTAATTGCAGATCACCACCATTACTATTAAAAAAAAAAAAATGGGGAGATTTATTATAGCAAAAAGTAAAAAATGATTTTTGTTTTTCAAAGTTGTCGCTCTTTTTTTAGTTCATAGTGCAAAAAATAAAACCCGCAAAGAAAAGCTCTATTTGTGGGGAAAATAGGACATACATTTTTGTTTGGGTTCGTCAGCGCACGACCACACAATTGTCAGTTAAAGCGATACAGTGCTGTATCGCAAAAAAATGGCCTGGTCATTAAGGGGGAAAATCTTCCGCTCCTTAAGTAGTTACCGTAGTTAATGTGCATTGCGTTAAGGCACCACATTCTTCAGATAAAGATGTACATTACCATTGTGTCATTTGACGTGATAGCAAACCAGCATGTGTAATGTGCATTGCTGAACATCACGGTAGGGAGCGTGCTTTACTACAGCACAACTGTGTAAATGGGAACTGCGGCTGAGGGAAATGATTCACATTAACGTGTGTTGCGTTAAAGTAAACTCCTTGTAAAACAACCCATTCAGTTTAAAAATAAAAGACAAAACATTTGTGTACAGATCCCGGTGCCGATACCAAGCATTTGCATGAGTACTCATACTCGTGCAAATGCTCCGATACCTTTTGCGTTGCGATTTGAGCCCATACAAAATGAATGGACACAAATCGCACTGCAAAGAATTGCATGTGCTTTGAACAGGAATGTTGTGCAATTTCCCCCACCGCTTCTGTGTGAGCCCAGGCTTGTCATAGTGACTTCACCCTGGGCTCATACCGGAGCGGTACAGGAAACCACATGCAATTCGGACAGGAGTCGCACTGCATTCCTATTGAAATCGCATGCATTTTTTTGCATTCATTCTGTATAGGCTTAAATCGCACCCCAAAGGTATGAGTGAGTTCTTGAGCGCAAGTATCAGTACGCATATCTCAAATAAAAAAGACGGAATTGGTACAACCTTATTATAGATATAAAAACTAATTACTGCTTTTTTATAAGGCCCTTTTCACACTGACACGTTTTTCAGGCGGTATAGAGCTAAAAATGGCGCCTAAATACCGCCTGAAAAAATCCTGCCCTGTGGTGTGCTAGCAGGACCGCTCCAAAAGTCCTGCTAGCCACATCTTTGGATCGGTGAAGGAGCGGGGTGTTTACCGCTCCTCCACCGCTCCTTCCTATTGAAAGCAATGGGAAACCGCGGTAATACCGCCGGCAATGTGCCTCTGCAGAGGCGCATTGCCGGCGGTATTAACCCTTTTTAGGCCGCTAGCGGGGGTTAAAACCACACCGCTAGCGGCCGGATATCGCGGTAAAACGACGGTATAGCGGCGCTAAAAATAGTGCCGCTATACCGCCAGCACACCTTCTGCGCCCAGTGTGAAAGGGGCCTATGTGATCACATAACCTTTGTTCTCAACTGTACAAAGAGCTCAGAGTTGGAGGAGAAACAGCAGCACACTAGTCCTCTCAGTGAACACTGCAAGGGGGCGTGTCGGCACAAGCCTAATCATTGGATTGGCTCCCAGCACAGCTAGAAAACTGACCACACTGTGTTTACATGCCTAGTGTGGTCAGTTTGAATAGGAAAGCAGAGGGACTGGCAGGGACACCAGAGATTTCACATAAAGGAAGCAATACAAAGAGAGCAGGTTACTTTAGACCACCAGTACATGGTACAGCAGGCACATATCAAGAATAGGAATAGTTGGGTTTACATATTCTTTAAAGCAGCCCATTGAAATCGATGAGCTGTCAATGCCCCTCAATGTCCTGAAATTGGATGTGTGATAACATGTAATCACCGAAATGCATTGTGGTGTATTGTGGCAATGCGTTGCCTTAGTTTGTTGGGCTACAGCCTAAAATGAATGGCACAGCAATGCGTGTAAGGTGTGTTACCATGACGATGTCGTCTAAATGAGCCCTCAAAGATTTGACTTGAGTGACAAGTGCGGTTTGAGAGGGTTAAAATTTCGAAGCGTCTTTGTTTTTACATCTGGGGTTTATTAAGTTAATGGATGGTTCCGTTTTATAGCCATTCTGTAGAAACTACTTGATGCACTTTCACCAGTTTGAAGATAAGTTAGTTAATTTGTCGGATGTTTGTCTTCAATTCTGCGCCAGGCATTAGCCGCTCGGGCAGCATCAGATCGCTTCCTCCATCTGTGCACGGAATGAATTGGATTGATTTCGAATGAGTCAAAGAATATCATTCTCATCGGCTCCTTTTTCATTACATACAAGATTGAGGCTGCCATTAAACACTCATTTGTAAGCTACACAGATGGTGACTTCATTGTTTTAAAATTAACTCTGCGAGTGCCATAGATCAGGATGGTACTCCATCCATGGCCTGGCCCACCTGATAGTGAGCAAAGTTGGGGAGTCAAACAATAGGATTGCCATTGTTATCACAGCCACCCTCCTAGGCAAGATGCACCTTGGGGGGAAATTTACTAAAACTGGAGCACATAGAATCTGGTCCACCTGTGCATGATGGCCAATCCGCTTCTAACTTCAGCTTGGTAAATTAAAGCAGAGTTCCATCCAAAAATAGAACTTCAGCTTTTTGGAACCCCCACCCGTGTCACATTTGGCACCTTTCAGAGGGGAGGGGGCAGCAGATGTCTGTCTAAGCCAGGTATTTGCTCCCACTTCTCGCCATAGATAGCCGCAGTATCCGCGGATATCTACGCCATGCCCGGCCCCTCCTACTCCCCCCCCCCTCCCCCCGCTATCTTCTGGGTAACACACAGGTGCCAGAAGACAGCAGGGACCAGTGGTAATACAAGGCCTCTTGTGAATGGCTGAGCAGCACTGAGCCGGACTCTATTTGGTTCCGGAAGTTGGACAGGAAGTTCCCATCCACTGTTGGAACGCAACGCTGTATACTGTACATAGACTGTATATAGTGCAGTAAATGGTTAATTTGGGCCAGCCTGACCCAAACAATCTATTTACAGGCACATTAAAAATAGAGATAAACTGCATTCACACCTGAGCGTTTTCAGCTCATAAAACGCCCCAAAAAAAGCCTGAAAAATTGACCAAGCAAAATCCCATTCATTTCAATGGCACCTGTTCACATCTGAGCATTTTGTCACCTAAAGCAAAACGACAAATAATAATAAAAGTGCAGCGCAAATAAAGTCCTTGACTGAAGAATCAAGAATTAAGATGACACCCAGTGAAATGGCAAAAATCTTCGGCAAATGTGATGATGTCCTCCACCAGTATAAGAAGTGCCTCTTACCAGATGAGATGGACCATATGTTTTCACAAGTGGTCAAAGACGGCTTGTTCTCACCATAAGGGAGATGGTGCAGTGGAGTCCAATGCAGCAGTGAATAGCAGGTCCAATGCAGAAAAAAAAAAACACGTTCTAAGTGTAGACTGTATTTATTCCAGGGAAAGGTAAAAAACAGCGCTTCACCATACTACAGTCAATCTGGTATGTCTGCAGACAATCAAACTGGCCAGTAGGCGATTGGCAATATAAAATAAAATAAAAACTCTGAGCAACAGCCACGAGCAGCAGCAGAAAGGACACGGGTGACGTCACAGGAAAAGCTCCTCCCCGTACGTACGTACGTACGTACGTACGTACGTACGTACGTACGTACGCACGTTACGTCCAGATTGTACTTCGTCAGCGGTGGGTGGACCTAAAGCAAAATGCATGTAAAACGCCCTGAGCTCAAAAAAAGAACACAAGCTTCTTTAGGGCAGATTACAGGCGTTTTTCTGCCTTTTACATTGGTGACCTGTACAAAATCGCGGACAAAAACGCGTGACTTTGAAATGCTCAGGTGTGAATGCAGCCTCAGGCTTTTGTAACAGGCAAATCTTCTTTGAAAATGGAATCTCTCTATTATATTGCATGCTAATGGGTGTATTTTCTTTAAATAATATAGGGCGTCCGTGAGAATCATTTTGTAAAATAAAAGCTGAATGCTGTAAAATGCAGACATTCGATTATCCGGCAAAATGCTTTGTGTCAATCGCACAGCTTATCCTTTATACATGGGCCCCATAGTCTTCCTTTATTTCCCTCTATTCAGAACTCATTTCGTTTTTGGAGAAGGCCTAAAAATTGGCAGAACATGTGAGAACTCCCTTGTCCTAGAAATGACAAGTTTCCAATGACCAGTATTGGCTGTATATAGGGAGGGGCCCCTGCTGGGCTGAAGAGCTTTGTATGTAGCGGATAGAAGACATGAAGCCTGTCCAATTCCCTATGTTGTGCTACAGGACCAAGTCTCTGAAGAACATTTTTTTTTTATATTTAATATTTTTTTAGGTCTGTACGCGGCAAGACACGAGCCTAATGTGGTTAAAACTTTGGTTTTGGTGTATATTGGGGAAGGATTGTCGCTCTATTATTGGCGGCTTCCCCATTAGGGAGATTCATTTCACTTTTTGCCCAGGTGACAGAAATAAAACCTTTCAATAGGAGAAAAAAAAAAAAATTTCACCATTTGCGAGAATTTTTTTGGGGGGGATTTTATAACCCAGGATATTTGGTACCTTTGTGATCGAGGAAAAGCTTCCTCAAACATTCCACACATTCTCTTCATTCTTTATTCCACCGCTAATATATACTCCGCATTGACCTTGTATAGCGCTTTTCTCTTTAAAGACTCCAAGTATTGGAGATGGCGTTGGCCGGGAATCGAACCCGGGTCAGCTGCTTGGAAGGCAGCTATGCTTACCACTGCACCACCAACGCAAAAGTAGCATGTATTGTGGGAGGAAACGGGAGTACCCGGAGGAAACCCACGCAAGCACAGGGGGAACATGCAAACTCTATGCAGATAGTGTCCCAGTCAGAATCTAAAACAAGGACCCCAGTGCTGCAAGGCTAACCCCTAAGCCTCTGTGCTGCCCATTTACGGCCTCTGTTCTCTAAGGCCCGCCCCTGTTGAGCGGGGTAAATCACTTATGTTCACTCAAAGTGCCTTCAGAAGAAATCCAAACGTATCCTAAACTACAATCTATAACACTCCTGTAATAAAACACACCCAAATAACAAAGAGGGGTACAGTGGTCCCCAAATTAGCAACACAATGGAGCTAAATATTCCATTCACCCTTAGGCCTCATTCACATGGGGGTATTATTCTTTACCCCATTGGAGGGCCGTGTTTACCAGAATGGGGATTCACAGGTGTTCCCAGCATCCCGTGTAGGCAGTCCCATTGCTGTCAACTGGGGTGCAGTGACTGTACCCAATGTGACATCTGTGTGGGTGCCGATGCACGGCCCCGAACGCACCCAGGGTGCGTCCACGCAACTGCACCCACATGGATGTCCTTTTTTGGGGTTAATGCAGCCCCCACACAGGGTACAGATTCATACACCCAATGTGAGTGAGGCCTTGGACTTCTCCATGAAGGACCTCACTGACTGGAAGAGTTCTCATTTCTCCAGCAGAGAAAGCCTAAAGAAAGCTGGAAAGACTTCTCCGACCTCTGAAGACAAAAAGTTCCAACCTCCCACTCATAGCCAGTCCAACACACGCCTCAAAAACATACCGGCCTTCAGCCTCCCCTCATGGCGAGTCCAACACACGCCTCAAAAGCCTACCGGCCTCCAAACTTCACAACATAATCAATTACTTTATGTCGATCGACAATACATAGATCAAACCTATCGCCTGTAAAAACGCGCTTGAGATGTTGCTGGTAAACAGCCTGCTAGGCCCGGGGGAACCAAACCAAGTCCTCCAAAAGTTACCTCATATCCAAAATTTGCCAGGAGTGTAACTGTAGACATTATGCTTTAAGGTTAATCAATAATCTCACATTCTAAATGGAAAGGTAGAACGGGGGGAGGGGGGGGGAGTATGGAAAAGGCAGAGAGGGAGGAAAGTAGGGGGGATGGAAGGTTCTGGGTAAGGAAGGGGTGTGGGGGTTCCCCCCAACCCTCACCCCCTTCTTCCTCCAACCTTCCCTTCTCCCCCCTTTCCTCCCTCTCTCCCTCTTCCATACTCCCCCTTTGTTCTACCTTTCCCTTTAGAGTGTTATATTTTTGATTAACCTTTAAAGCTTAATGTCTACATTTACACTCTTGGCATCTTTTGGATATGAGGCAGCTTTTGGAGGGCTTGGTTTGGTTCCCCTCGGGCCTAGCAGGCTGTTTACCACCAATATCTCAGATACTTTTTTTTTTTTACAGGTGATTATGTTTGGGCAATGTATTGTCGAACCTTAAAGCTTCTGCAGAAAGGTAGATAGAGGGCTGATGGGAAGATCCTGCGGTTACTGGAGTGGCAGCCGCCACCAGTGTAGGGACCTGTGTTGGTACAGCCGTACCTTGTCCCTGGGAGGGTCCCTCAAACTTTTTGTTGAGTCTTCTTCTAGGAACAGTCAATTGTCTTGTTTGTCCAGCTACATTGATAGTTGGTGATTCAGAAGCTGCAGAAAGGTAAATAGAGGGCTGTTGGGAAGATCCTGCGGTTACTGGATTGGCAGCCGCCACCAGTGTAGGGACCTGTGTTGGTAAAGCCGTACCTGGTCCTTGGGAGGGTTCCTCAGACTTTTTGATGAGTCTTCTTCTAGAAACAGCCAATTGTCTTGTTTGTCCAATTACATTGATAGTTGGTGATTCAGAAGCTGCTTATGAGAATCTTTTAAGAGATTGATGACGTAGTGGATTCCTGTCATGATGGCTTGAAATGAAGATCCTCTTCCTCATATTCACTAGCAAATCGTCCTCTTCTCATCGCCTAGTTTAACTTTTCTTCCAACATTTTGGCCATCTTCAATCCCAAGAAAGCTGCACCTCTCCCATTTAAGTGCAATCCGTCACTAATATAAAGATGGTAACGGCCTGAAAAGTCAGCCCAGTTCGCCATGAAGCCAAACCCCTCCTCCCTGCACCAGTTCCTCAGCCACTTGTTAAGTACCATAAGCTCTTGCTGTCTCTGTGGTGTGGCTCGAGGTACAGGCAGTATTTCAGAAAATATTGCCTTGGGGGACCTTTTCTTCAATATGGCCCCCAAGTCCCTGAAATCATTTTGTAAGGCGCTCCATCTTTCTCTAACTTTGTCATTGGTACCGATTATATACCATGACAGCTGGGTCCTCTCCAGCGCCATCCAATAATTTGTCCATACAATCTGCAATGTTCCGAACCTGAGCACCCGGTAAACAACATACTGTTTGGCGATAATGGTCTTTGTGACAGATTGCCCTCTGTATTCTTCCAATAACTGAATCCCCTACCACTAGTATGTGCCTATCCTTTCTGGTAACTTTGCCCCCATTTTCGTCACATGATGTTGAAGCCTCCGTGTGAACGTCACAGGCTGTTGAAGCCTCCGTGTGAACGTCACATTCTGCTGAAGCCTCCATGTGAACGTCACATTCTGCTGAAGCCTCCGTGTAACGTTCATATTCTGTTTTGCTCACTAGGGCAGTCCTGCCTTGTGAGCTGTCTCTGCAGTAAATACTGCTTACATCTGCAATAAAAAAGAAGAATCAGATTTAGCACGTTCACCTACATTCTTTTTTTTATATATATATATAATAATATTTTTTAAATTTTTATACAACCTCACATTATGCAGAGAAAGTTCAAAATTCCAATGCCAGGGACAATTAATAAACCCAACATGACAGGGACACAGGGATCACCAATGGTGGCCTTCCTATAAAAAGTCAGAAAGGGAACTGATTCTTAATTTGCATGTGCGGGGGAGTAATCTGCAGTGCTTCTGTTTCTTATTAAACACCCATAATTTGTATTAAAATTGTATTCCGTATGTTTTTTTGGCTCCGCGTAACTTCTGCATACTTTCAGATATTAAAACCATTCAACTTTTTAAAATGTTCAGCTCTTTCAGCTAATGATGGGACTTCAATTTTTTTTTCTACTATTTATACTTTTTAAAATATTACGCTTTTTAACACTTTTTTTTAACATTGAAGTCAATGAGAGCATGTGACGGGGGCAGTTTTTTGACGGGGTGCAGTTTTTTGATGGGGGTAATAAGATGGGGGGAAATATGATGGTGGTAATAAGATGGGGGGAAATAGGATGGTGGTGATAAGATGGGGGGAAATATGATGGAGGCATTTTGATGGGGGCAGGTTTGATGGTAGAAATTTTATGGGGCAGCTCCTGCAAAAGGCAATTACTTTTAAAAAGATGCTAATTAGTGGTAATGCTGATTCTCACTTCAACTTTTTCTTACGGATTTAAGCTGTTCATCCAGTTAGCAATTCAGCTATTCAGCATTTTCTGCAGGAAATGCATTTTCTAGTTTTCCTTTAAAATTTGTTTAGCTTTAAGAATCTAATCAAGAATCTGAAGCAGAGTGAGCACATGAAAAGCAACGAGGTCTCAAATAACATATAATCTTTTTTTAATGATGAATCGAATATATAGAACTTGAAAGGGTACCAAATACCAAATGAGCACAGCAGTATAAAAATATCTAGATATACTGAACATCTCAGTCTTGGCATACTGAGTACCAGTTACTGCCCACCCACCCAGAGCTACCAAAAACAATGCAAGCACTGGTTGTTCATTTCAGCCCACCGCATTCCATATAGGTCACAGCGTCTTTGCGGCAATGGGATTGTCACTAATTATGGCCGCTTAATTCAGAGCTCACCCACATTGTCCCCCAGCCTCTGTGTGGAAGAGATTCTATGAACAAAAGGAAAATTACTTTTTTTTTTTTATGACAACTCTTCCAACCATAACGCTCCCAGAAACACCTCAGAACGTTACACAGAATCTCGCTGCTGGAAACTTTGGTTTACCAACAACTCGCTTTACCGATCGCAATACTGGGGGCCACTTTCTTATGGATTTTCAGAGGGCACACTTCAACTTATTGTCACGTTTGCTGTAAGTTTGACATTTTTGTGTGCTGTTTCTGATTTATATAGCTTTACGCCAGGGGTCTCAAACTGGCGGTCTTCCAGCTGTTGCATAACTACAAGTCCCATGTTGCATTGCAAGGCTGACAGTTACAAGCATGACTCCCACAAGCAGAGGCATGCTGGGACTAGTTTTGCAACAGCTGAAGGGCCGCCAGTTTGAGACCCCAGCCGTGTGACTAGGGGAGAAACTGGCCCAGATGATCTCATGAGATACCTGGATCATGCAGGCATGTTTGACCAATCATTAATGTTCATGGCCAGCTTTAAACAAGGCAGTTTTCAGCTTGAGTGTCAATTGTTCACCCTGGAAGATACTGCCAGGCAACAAAATATTAGACAAGTTTCCTGTCGCTATAGTTTCTGCCTGATATAGCTGCAAATAGGACAGCTACAACTCTCCTCCAGTCTTCACTGATACCAACTTGCTAAGTTGGCGGCGCCGGCTATCTATATAGGTTAAAGGCATTTTAAACCTTCCTACCTAGATCTTTTTTTTTTTTTTTTCATCTGTATTAGATGTGCACTGATCTTGTAGGTGTCATTTGTTGGTCTGTACAAACTAGAGTAGAGCAACTCTTCACATTGGCATGGCACTGCACAAGTTAATGGATAACCTCCGTTGCTAGTCTAAGAACTAACACTTCCTGTGTAGAAACTACATATCCCACAATCCCTGGGTCTCTGTCTAGTGCAGGTGAAAGGAATTACCAAAGCTTTCCATGGTGGAAGAGATGTTTTATTTCATAAAACTAGCATGCACACAATTGTGATGCAACACAGAGAAATGGCTAAGCATACATGTGACACAGAACAGGAAGTTGCTTGTCTTACAGATGAATATGGGACGAGGTAGGTGGATTAATGCATGGGCATAGGGGAATCAATTGCCTATGACTCTAGAAACTGCAGCCACCACATGATCGCATCATTACCTGCACTGAAGCCTAGTAAAACAAACAAAATCTTTTGAAAGTGTAGAATGCCTTAAAGCAATGATCACTGGGCTAGTATTAACAGTTGGTAACACCACAGGTGCAAACTCCATTTTGTCAATTGGCATAATCAATGAAATTCTAGGCTTATGTAGAGCAGATTTGAATAAGAGTATGTGCTAAAAACAAGGTAACAAGTCATTAAAGGAAGAAGAATTACATTTACATATAACTGACATATAAGCTTAAAGTGGGCTCACATTTACCCATAGCCTCCTTCTAACCCTCCCCTCTCCCTTGTTACACATTTGAATTTTTTTTGGGTGACAAGTATTCACTCCCATTTCCTTACTCCTCTTGTAGGCAAAGATGCTGTTGGGCTAGAACTTCCCCAACTCCCGCAGCCTCCCGGGATCACATCACGCATTCCAGGAGGCTACAGAACCACTCAAACCAAGCTGGCCAATCTTGCATATGAGCAATGGGAATTTTGCTGTGAACCAATAAAAAGTGACAGCCAGCTCACAAATCCAAGATAGTGATACGTGATCCAAACTAGCTGTGAAAAGTTTGGGTGCTAGGAAGACTGCACTGGATCTCATGGACTAGTAAGGCCCCCTTGCATACTGGGCATTTAGCCCTGGTGCATTGGACTCCAGCTTTTGACTGCAGAGGGCTCCAGTTCACCGTCCAGCCCTGCTGCTGGCAGCCTGTCAAACTTTGAGTCTGACAGCTGCTGTGGATGGACTGGGCTGGGTGGTGCATTTGGTGGTACTTCTGTTATGGGGCACTATGTGCTCAAGGACAAATGCCCAGAACACAGACTACTTGCATTACGGACATTCATCCCTGGGCATTTACTTTCCTAAACGTACATAACACTAGGTGCACCACCCATCCCCATAGGACCACAGCCGCTGGCAGAGTCTAATAGAGTTTGACAGGCTGCTGGCAGTGGGCTGGATGGTGTGCCTGTGCCCACCAGCTGCAGCTAAAGGCTGTAGTATCTTGAAAAACTCCAGCTACAGTACTTGTAACTTGTATTCTCAAAAATACAAGTAAAGTTCCTCTTTAAAGTAGAACTATAGGCAACACTTTTCATTTTGGACAGGGAGGGTAATAACCCCTGTAAGGATTATTGTTGTGTCCCATTGGGGAAATTTGCCTTCATTTCCTGTCTAATAGCCAAACGGGAAGTGAGAGGAAATCCATGAATCTTAAAGGAATTCCTTGGGGATCCCTATTGAAAGATTTCCCCTCTTTCCTCTATTACTTTTCTGGGGACAACCCAAAATTTGGAATTTTCTTTTACTTTCAATGATAATAGTAAATGGGACAAATGGAGAGGGTGAATCTCCTTAACTGGGGGCACAGACAGCTGTAAAAACTGGCATTATGTTCTAATCCCTCTCCCTTCTATCTAAAGTAAAAAAAACTCATCTGCTGACATCCACCACGATCTGATCCTGCCTGCAAAATCCAGACGGAAGGTGGTCCTATTACCCATCCGTCTGGCGGATCGGATGGAAATGGACAGGTAGTCCATCCAATTGCCCCTAAGGGGAGAGTAGGACTGTGTCAGAGCAGACAGGACTTGTCATTCACTTGGCAGAGCGTTCCGCCGCTGAGCAAGCAAAATTCGTTCCCCGGAGGCGCCCATGTGAAAGGGGCCTAATTGTGTTTCAGTATTATCCCAGTGTAATCCCCTGTAGAGCTGTGCTCTGTGCCAATCAGGACTCTTACTTAGCTTAGTGCTCACCTAATTATTATTTCTGATTGGTGGGTTTAAGATGTGCACTTTGCACCCTTTTTTGTTTTTTCCATCAATAAAACCCCAAAAACCCATCCACATATACTGTAATAACAATATTTATTATGTTTTTTTTACAAAGTATTGCATTAAAAAGTACAAATTTATAAGCTTACTGATTATGAAAAAGGTATTGCCAGTAATCGTGTGTTAAATAATAAATGAACATTGTTAATATTATAATATATGGAAATCCTTACTATTATAATATATGGAGATCTTTGCTATTATCATATATGGACATCTTTACTATTATAATATATGGATATCTTTAATATTATAATATATGGACATCTTTACTATTATATTATATGGACATCATTGCCATTATAATATATGGACATTGTTAATATTATAATATGTGGACATCTTTAATATTATAATATATGGACATCTTTAATATTATAATATATGGACATCTTTACTATTATAATATATGGGCATCTTTACTATTATAATATATGGACATCTTTACTATTATAATTAATATATGGACATCTTTAATATTATAATATATGGACATCTTTAATATTGGCCATATGGGCATCTTGTTTTATGGACCTCCCATTGTATTTTGTATTTGACATCATCAGATGTGTCATCCTAGAACTACAGACGGTTTGAACCTTGGTTGTAGCGTGTGCCAGACCGGGGCAATCTCTCCCTTGTTTTTCCATTACAGTGTGAATGGAGAGGAGAATGTGGAACTTTGTCCCCGATGACACATTTTACAGGGAGGTGTTTGCTGACCTAGCAGCGTGTGAACTGACGCTGTGTTACAGATCATTGGATTCCAGTGCTTTAGTGCGAGCTTTCCATTGTATGTACACAGACGGAGAATGACTTGTACTTTTGCAAAACTATTACTTATGTGCCTCTAATCGTCACCAAGCAGCATTGTGAATGGTTACAATGCAAGTCAGATCAGACGGGAAACTACTGAGCCCCATTGTTTCCAAAAGAAATGCGGCAATCCATGAAAGTCTGTCCCTATCACTGTTATTGCAAGGAATATAAATATCCCTTGTGACAGTAATAGGCATGTGACAGGTACTCTTTATGCAGAGATCAGGGGTCTATAAGACCCCAAACCCCTCCTCTGCACTATTCAAAATGTCAAGATCTGCGTTTTTGATTATTTTTTTTTTTTTTTTTTAAACTGGTGCCTTTTTAAGATGCCGCAAAGCATCGCCTTTGATCGGGTGTTCGGGCAGCCGGCGGATGTGCCGGCTGGTTGCTCGGACCTCCTGGTGAGACGGGAGCTCGCAGAAGGCGGTGGTATCGGTTGTTATTACAATAAAGCTGACCGTCTGCTCACCCCGGTAAAACCTCTTGAAGCAATATCGGTATTATTTGTCGTTTTTTTTTTTACCTATACTTCTAAAAAAGTGAATATCTCCCGCCGATTATCGGCCGGTCCCTAGAATTGAGCATTTTAAATAATTTTTACAAAGTTCAGTTATTACACCTGTGTTGTCAGGACACGGCGGTGAGTCTGATCTATGATAATACTCCATTTGAGTTTTTTTCTTGTGTTTAGTTAAAGGATTTTTTTTATAAGTAGCTGACATTGATGCCTAGGTGCCCAGGACAAATTTAGCAGAGTCCACTAACGTGATAACTCTAATTTGCATACTGAAATAGAAGACTATTATTTGATTCTAATTAAGATTAAAAACTTGCTCTGTTTTTTATTACATGCATGAAAATTACAAAAAAGTTTTTTTTTAATATATCATTTTTATATTTGTAGTATTTAATACTGTAATCTTATGATGATGGGATTAATCATATGACACTGCAGATTCCACTGCACCCTGAAGGTGGCTGCATTCATCTGCAAGCTGAAGGCTTTTATTTGTGAAGATTTAGGGTCCTTTCACAATAGCGGACCGTTCGTCCGCTCATTACAAGTCCGTTAACGGACTTGTAATGAATCCCTATGGGAGCATCCGCTAGCGTCCGCGTCAGTCGGGATCCGCTTTTCCGAACGGAAGAAACCCTATTTTTCTTCCGTTCGGCGGAACGGATCGGATGCAGACGGACAGACGGTCCGTCTGCAGTCGATCCCCCATAGGGGAGAGCGGAGCAGAGACAGGGCGGTCTCTGCACTGTGTGCGGGGACCGCCCTATCCGCCGACAGCTCAGCGGGGATCCCCGCTGAGCTTTGGCGGACACACGGAGCGGACCCAGAAACGGTCCGCTCCGTGTGAAAGAGCCCTAAGCCTCTAGTTGTCATGTGATTGCCGTTTTTTAGCTGATGCGATTAGATTATCGGTACCCAATCATCAGCAAGAACCAGCGTTGGCAGCGACAGCTAGGATTCAGAGCCAACAGCTGCGCAGAGTGTTGGCTTGTGACTTCCAAGGGAGGAACATTTATAAAATGTATCCCCAGCATGAGACATCAGGCTTTAAAATGTTAAAGGATAGGTTCAGGTTTAGCGACATCTTACACCTGTATTTAGGGTGTGACATGTTCCTATTTAGCACCCCCTGAGCTCCCCCTCTGACAGCAGGTGGCGGTTCTTCTCCTTTGCAGCCGTTGTCAAATTTAAAATCTACGCACACAGCCGCGTCATTTATTCACTGGTCTGACAAGGGTAGTGATGGATTTTTGTTCCCTGCAAAGCAGGGAAAGAAAATCCATCACTTCCCTTGGCAAAAACATCACCTACAGTGTACACAGACAATTGCTAGGTACATATTTAACACTTTGATCGCCCTAGCTGTTTAACGCCTTCCCAGCCAGTGTCCTATTGGCCTAAACTTTTTTTTTGTTTTTTTTTTATAGCAAAAATTAATATATATTTAAACATTTTAAAAATTTACGCTTGCTCCTTTTTTTGTTTTATAATGCAAAAAATAAAAACCGCAGAGGTGATCAAAAGAAAGCTCTATTTGTGGGGGAAAAAAGAACGTCATTTTTTTTTTGGGTACATTGTCGCATGAGCACGCAATTCTCAGTTTAAGCGACACAGTGCCGTATCACAAAAAATCTTCCGGTCCTTAAGTGGTTAATCGGCCCCTCTGCAATTTCTTCCTCCATTATCCAAAAACATGCTGAGCTCTCTTCATCATCTCTATTCTCCAGGCAGCTCTGATGTATGCAGAGATCATTGCTTATCATAACCTGTCGGGTAACGGCTTTCATTTTCAACCTGCATAAAAAAAATGACAAGCACACTCTGATTGGTTATTATGAGCAACTTGTTGCTGTAATTGACCTCCAGCAAAATATCTTATGGTAAAGACTATTAATCTGCAATACTGATTACATTCTCACAAACCGCATATAGAATGCAAATTTCTATGGCAATTATTCTTCCAGTAGATGATTTGCATTATCAAGATTAATCAGGATAACAAGAAGCATACATCTATATAGGTGGTCTTTTCAGACATACATAATGGGCTTCAGGTGGCCCTCCCTTGACCTCTGACCTCATAATCCCAGACAGCATGTCTGTTGTGAACTGAGGCCCAGTGGTAGTGAAAGATTTACTATAGGAACAATGTAGACGCTCCTTGGATTGTCTCCAGTGCAGCTGCATAAGATGTCAGAGAGAGTAATGTCTATATTAGCAGAAGAATTAATATGAACATATTATTTTATGTCGTTCTTTACATCAGATTACGTTTTCTGATGGTCAGCTCTTTGATGTAATCCTTCAGAATGGTAAATCTAGACACGGCTACCCTGTAAAAGTAACAATAAAAAAATCACACTTTTTGCATTAGTTGTTCTAAAATATCAAGTATAACTTGTCTTTCTTCTGTTAAAAAATAAATAAATCTCTTACCGTTGTTTTAGTCTGCTTGGTTCACTTGTGCGATGCAGGAACCAGCATGATTCCTGTGCGGATCCCCGCATTGCACCTAAAACGCTGGCGGTTCACACTGACCTCTGCGAACTGCTAAGGGTGTCAATGTAAAGGTAAAAGTGGATGTAAACCTGATTCATTAAAATTGACATGGGCACAAATATCTGTAGTGTTGTTTACTCATCTCTCTCCAAAGCACTAAGTCCCGTGTCTTTCTGCTGTTTCGTTTTTTTCGGTTAGCAGCATAATAATATTCCAGCCTGAAATTTGTGTCATAGGAGGTTGCTATAAATAGATTAACAGAGGGCTTGTCTGGTCACAGCACAACTTCCTTCCTCTGCCTATGGGGGGGGGGGACAGAGCCGGGACAAGGGGTGGGCAGGAGGAAGAGCTGCCCTGGGCACTATGGTATAATGTGAGGATTGGGAGGCACCGAAAGGAGATTGGGGGGAAGGGGATTTGTGCTGGGAGGGGGAATTATGGGGCAGCAGGAGGGTAAGAATTGTGAAAAATAGGGAAAGTGTGTGTGTGTGTGCTAGAAGTGATAATTTAGTAGAGTTTGTGTTGGGGGGTGGGGGGGACTTTAAGGTAGAAGAGGGAAAGGAATTGTGCTAGGAGGGTACATTTTTTTTGGGGGGGGGGGGGATTTAAGCTAGTAGGGATGAATGGGGGAGTATTTTTGCTAGGAGGAGAAATTGGGGGGGGGGGGTTGTACTGGGAGGAGGGATTTGTAGTGGGAAAGAGAGAGGATGTGTACTTGGAGAGGACATTTGATGGATTTGAAGGGTAGAGGATTTGTACTAACAGGGGTGATTTATTTTTATTTTTTGGGGGGGGGGCGGCATTTGTGCTGTGGGAATTTCAGCAGGGGAAGCAGATTTGTACTGTGAGGCGACCCTCCCAGTAAACACCTTGTGACCCGATTCCTGTGCGGACCAAAAAAGGGTCCTGGGCCGTTTTGGTGCGAATGCAATTCGATTTTAGCCATACAGTTTGTATGGCTACATTTGACTAAATTTGCATCGCACATACATCGCATTAAGTCGCCCACTCTCCCTTACATCACAGTGCACCCCCCTTACCTTATGCTGCTGCTGGGAAGAAGCTGGATGCATTGCTTGAAAGCAGAAGGCAAGGGTCTGGAGGAGGGCTGGAGAGGTGTGAGGGCACATGAAATGGCCTGGAGGGCCGGATTTCAGCCCACGGGCCTCGTGTTTGACACCTGTGCCTTAATACATTCTATGCATAAAAAAATGCTTTATTACCTGTCCTAGCCTCCCCGTAACTAAACACTCACCTGGCTCCTCTCACCAATCCAGCGATGTCCAAGGTGCGGCACTGCTCCTCCTCTTCCTGGTCTCACAGGAAACACAGGCAGCAGTAGGTACCATGGTTTTGGGAGGGGTGCCCACTTATAGCACACAGCTTGCTAAAGGGGCACTAATAGGAAGAAGAAGTGGACATTTCCAGTGGGGGACTCCAGAAAAGGAGGCAAGGGACCACGCTGTTCAATATACCAGTAATTACACAGAGCAGGGGCAAGTATGACTTTTTCTTTTTGGTTTATAAAAAAAGAAAATATCCTTGTATCACTTTAATAGGAAATCGATGCCTTTTCTAGGACGATACTTAAGTACCTGGTACTTCAGCATTCATTTCCTTATCTGTAATGGCTTACCTTGTGATAACGTCAGAAAGAAGCATATTGATAAACACTTCCGAATTCAGATAGCCACACACACGTTTGGCATGTAACTAATTGGCAAACAAATGTAATCAGCCAAATGTTAATTTGCTTTTCCTTTTTTTTTTTTTATGTGAAACACTCTTGATTATGTTTTGATTAGGGAAATGAATGTTCCATTTTATTGTAACAAGGTAATGAATGCACGCTTTAATCCCTTCACGTCCGCCCCTGTTGATTGACAAAAAGCAGCGAGGGGCTGTACCCCCCCACCCATATAAATAGTAGTTTATGTGAAAACAAACCTATCTGCTGTGATTACTGGACTGTGTCAGGAGGTGGGGCTGCCAGCCTTCCACATACAATGTCACATTCTCTCAGTCTCGGCTTCCTTATCTTTTATATAAAGAAGTGTTAAGAGGCTCATCCGTTTTTATTTTTTTTATTTTTATTTTTTACCTAAAATAGAAAAGGTTTTTACTTTCCTGATTTGCACAGAGCAGCCCCCTTATCTCCTGTTTTGGAATCCCCCACCAAAACTGTCGGCTCCTTCTCTTTATTTTAAATATGTTTTTTTTTTTTTAACATACACAGATTTGAAGAAGACAAGAAAAAATTGATATTTCAGTTGCACATGAATTTTGAATAATATAATGTACTTTTAAGCAGGGTGGATTTGATTTAAATCAAGTTTATTTAAAGGGGTTGTAAAGACAAAAATATTTTCCTCTTAAATTAAAGTCTGACAGTAGCTGATAAAGTAAAAAGTAATGTTTTGCATAATAACTAGTTTGATACCTGTTGAAATCAAGTTGTTTTATTCACCTCCAGCACTCCTGAATCATTATTCTCACTGACTTCCTGGTTTGCGGTGCACATTCATTCTTGCTACATCACGGCTTAATGGGAACTACAGTTCCCATTAGGCTTAGCCTCCATGCCTGTGAGGGATAAGAGAGCATCTTCACGCAGGGCTGTAGTCATAGGGAGGGGGTGAGCACATTCTGCTTTCCACCATGCAAAACGGCTCAGATGCTGGTGGAAAGCAAGAAGAGGAGAGACAGGAAATGGCATTTTCAAACCTGGATTACTGTATTTTGGAGGTCAAAAGGAAAAACAAGGTAAGTGATATTTAAATGCTCTAGCTTACAGCAATCAATTGATCTAATAAAAAACAAACCTTTAGTGTTCCTTTAAGCCCAGGTTCACACTGGGTACGATTTCCTTCGATTTGAGATGCGATTTTACATGTGAAATCGCATCTCAAATCGGCAGCATTTGCCGCCAATTGTCGGCAATGACACTGTCCTAATCGGTGCGACGCCGCATCTGCGGCGCTGCACCGATTTCAAAAAGTAGTTCCTGTACTACTTTTTGCGATTTCGGGCCGCGATTTACATAGACATCTGTGCAGAAACCTGCACAGATGTCTCTTTAATCGCGGCCGAAATCGGGACTGCCCGCGGGAGTGAAATCGTGCGAGTTCAGCTGAACTCGCACGGCTTCACTCCCGCAGCCCAGTGTGAACCAGGGCTAAATCACAATTTAAAGCGGAGATTCACCCTAAAACGGAACATCCGCTTTTCGGAACCCTCCCCCCCTCCGGTGTCACATTTGGCACCTTTCAGGGGGGAGGAGGGAGCAGATACCTGTGTAATGCAGGTATTTGCTCTCACTTCCGGGCATAAGATGGCTGCAGTATCCGCAGATATCTATGCCATATCCGGCCCCTCCTCTGCTGTCCCCCCCCTCTGCTGTTCCCCCCCCCCTCTGCTGTTCCCCCCCCTCTGCTGTTCCCCCCCCCCCTCTGCTGTTCCCCCCCCCCTCTGCTGTCCCCCCCCCATCCGCTGTCCCCCCCACCCCCCTCCCGCTGTCTTTTGGTAGACACACATATCCCAGAAGACAGCAGGGACCATTCAGATTGCGCAGCGTGACTCACGAATGCGCAGTAGGGAACCAGGAAGTGAAGCTGCAAGGCTTCACTTCCTGATTCCCTTACCAAAGATGGCGATGGCAGCTGCTGAAGGACAGATTGGCTTCGGGTGCCGACATCGGGGGCGCCCTGGACAGGTAAGTGTCCTTTTTTTAAATGTCAGCAGCTGCAGTATTTCTAGCTACTGACTTTTTAAAAAAAAAAAAAATTTGGAGGAACTCCGCTTTAAATCGGGATTTAAATCACTAGTAAAAAGGCTTGATTTAAATCAACTCAATTTAAATCATAATTTTGAAAGAGCAAATGTCATCTCTGTACCACAGAGGCTCCTCCTCTGACTTGCTGTTGACTCGGCGACAGTCCCATTCACTTTAATGGGACGGCTGGTGATGCGGCATGAGGGACATGGCGGCAGCAGCAGGTGAGCGGATGTCTGCTAACGAGCACTGCCATGATGGATCTGTCATTTCAGATCCATCGTGGCAGTGCCTGTTAGGACTTATTCTTCCTGTTAGTTGGAATCTTTAATATTTGCAAACAAAATGAAGGTTTCCTATTTAGAATAATAAGCCGTCTGGTTAGTAAAACAGCGATATCAGATATTCAGTCATACAGTTTGTAGTGTATACAGACTTGCAAAACAATGGGATAAAGGAATATTCCTGAAGTTTGTTTTATCTCGTGGTAACTGTGAAATTGTGTGAATCATCTTGCAGAGCTTGGATTCATTAAATGAGTTTACCAAAAATTGAAATATTGCAGAATATTCAGAATAATGCTACATAACCAAGCTCCATTTCATGCTGAATAAACAAAATTAATAATGTATCTTTAATAGAAAACTATCTTTGGATAGATTTTTACTCCAAAAGCATTTTATTAAAATAAACTTAGTAAAAAAATAAATTATTTTAAATAAAAAAAAATCTGATTTAAATTAAATAAAAATAAAAAGATCATTGATTTATATCCACCCTGCTTTTAAGCACTAGTAGTATAGTTATGTAAAGCCACAAACGACCCATCTATAGCCAGCTTTAGTCATTCCTCTTATACTGTATTATGCAAAGCATGAATCATAAGACTGACTGAACAGAATCCAAAGTCTGATCAGGTAGGTGAGTTCCTGTGTGCATTTCACCTGTGATAGAGAGCTAGACCTGTGACTCCAGCCGGTGTCCATCCGTTGTTGTTTCTTACTCATTGCTGCCATTCCAGACTGAACCGTCACACACGTTTGAGGAAGTATGACGTCTTGTGACATTCTCAGATTGGTAAACATTAAAGTTGTGATCACATGTTTGGAACGGTTACATTGGACTGTGATATTCCCCATGCCAGCCAGGGTTGCTGCCAGTTTGTGACGCCTTGTCCAGACTTCTCTCCAAACTAGAACTTGAGGTTTTTGGTGTTACATAATGATCTTTTATGTTCCCCAGAAAGCAGATCTGTCTCAATCTCTGCTTCCTATAGTCACGTCTGTCCAGTCTGGTGCGGTGACTGCATTCTGACTGCATTCTTGAGAACTGGCTGTTTATATGCAGATTTGTCAGAGGCTGGACAGCTCCCTCCTGCTGGGAACACCAAGCCGTGCCGGGGGAGGGGTGACCCTTGAAGAAAAGATTTGCCCTAAACAGAGCACACAGCTTCTCAATGTACAGGGATGTCTGATGGTGGGAACAGGGGCTCCCCAACCCACCGCCTTTATTTTATAGTATAGCGCCGTTATTGCTGATCACACGTGATGGAAAATAAAGCAGTATTAAACCCAAAAGCAATCGCATGTGTAGCGCTATACAAGTCATTCATTCATTCAATCATTATATTGCAGCTTACCAATTCATAGATGTGATGAGTGTATTTGTTTTCTTTTTTAGGCTTTTTTCCATTATATGGTGATCCAGCTCATAAGTCTGAGAAAAAGCTCCCCTGCAAATCTGTCAGTTACAGAGATGAGACAAACCATTTATCACTGATTAGGGTGATTACAATGATTGGCTTTTTGTTCATATAAAACCTTTATCCCAAAAAGGTAAACTGTTTGCTGGAAATGCTCATAAAGTATTAGCTGGCGTATGGCTTCAGTTTGTTAGTGTATTCGAATCTGCTACATAGGCATACCCAGGGGCTGTGCTAGGTGCCTAGGCACACCCTAATCCATAGGTGGCACACACAAGGCCTGCGGGCCGAATCCGGCCCTAGCTCCTCTCCTGCAGCTGCAGGAGAGCTCCAGCCCTCATCTGGTCCTACTCCAGACCCTTAGGCCCAGATTCTCAAAGGGCTTACGACGGCACAACGCCGTGTACGCCGTCGTATCTATGCGACTGATTCTTGGAATCAGTTACGCATAGGTATCCATTCGATCCGACAGGCGTAAGGCTCTTACGCCATCGGATCTTAAATGCAATTTTTTTTTTGCCTGCTAGGTGTCGCCTCTGTCGTTTTCCCCGTCAAGTATGCAAATTGGCTAGATACGTGAATTCCCGAACGTACGCGCAGCCGACGTTTACGTTAGGCTTGTCCCAGCGTAAAGTTGCCCCTGGGTATATGAGGCGCAATCAATGTTAAGTATGGCCGTCGTTCCCGCGTCGAAATGTAAAAATTTACGTTGTTTGCGTAAGTCGTCCGTGAATGGGGCTGGACGCCATTTACGTTCACGACGAAACCAATGACGTCCTTGCGACGTCATTTGGAGCAATGCACCCTGGGGGATATTTTACGGACGGCGCATGCGCAGTACGTTCGGCATGGGAACTACATGCCCCCTACCCGCCTAATTTGAATTAGGCGGGCTTGCGCCGGGTGATTTACGATACGCCGCTGCAACTTTACACGCAAGTGCTTTGTGAATAAAGCACTTGCCTGTAAAACTTGCGGCGGCGTAACGTAAATGAGATACGTTAAGCCCGCACAGTTTTACGCGATTCTACGAGAATCTGGGCCATACTTTCTGCTTTCAAGGCTTTTTTCTATTATCTGGTGATCCAGCCCGTAAGTCTGTTGTTGTTGTTCAAAAGAACAAGCTCTCCTCTTCCCAGCAGCAGCATAAAGAAAGGGGGTGCATTCAGGGCCGGTGCTACCACTAGGCAAACTAGGCAGCCGCCTAGGGCGCACTGCTGCCTAGGGGCGCCCGGCCGCTAGTTTCAGTCCGCGTCTGCTTGCTCTGCAGGCTGCAGCATGTATCTAACTCAGTCTCACGCAGCTGCTCCGTCCGAGTGGTAGTGTAATTAGAGGCGCAGCACAGCACTGGAGCCAGCGCTAGAGGAGGCAAAGACGATGCTTCCTGTATAGCGCCTCCTTCAGTCACATGGGCAGGGCAAAGGGGGGTGGAGTCAGGGGTGGAGCCAATGGGGGCTGCAAAATGAGGTTTCGCCTAGGGTGTCAAAAATCCTTGCACCAGTCCTGGGTGCATTGTGATGTAAGGGGGAGTGGGGGACTCGCCTTCTGTTGGTGGGGTGGCTCTTGACATCTAATGTAAGGGGAGGGGATGTGCTGGACATCTAATCTTACAGATACAACCGGCCCTTTTGAGGACAATCCTAATGCTGATGCGGCCCACAATGAAATTGAGTTTGACACCCTGCCCTAATCACTTTGTGTGGTGCCAATTCCCGCCACATGTCTCTGCTGACATCCAACGCTCCATAGAGATGTATGGAGCGGCCGTTCAGGTCCGCTGACAAAACTGACGGGCGGGCCTCAGCGGTCTGACCGTGTGAAAGGAGCCTAAGTGCTGGTAGTTAAAAATAAGACATGCGTTTTCTGCAGCTGTTCAGAAGCACCAATATCAGTATAATAAAAATGTACCTACAGGTGGGTATTTTCCTCCCAAAGCCCACATACCTTTGGTAGTGTCATAGTAAAACAGATAGAATGAAGTTATCACAATGCAGAGAATGATCATCTTCCAGCTTCAGAAATGTCTCCTTTTCTCTACTCATAATTTATTGCATTCAACCTCTAGAAATGTATGTACTGCTAAAAATCTGAGATATTTCCTATGTAATTCCAGCTTCTGTACAAAATGTCACTTGACATGGCTACTGATATAGGAGACCTGTAGCTTAGCATCTCTTTTCTCACTTGAGTTGTGTTCAGGTTTCCTGCGGCTGTCAAGCTGTTGTGAAATGACACGTCCCAGCACGCCTGCCAACCTTTGCCTAGGTGTCTCTGGGAATGTTGCTTCCAGTCACCAGCTTTGCGTCAGTACAAGTTGGCATCTCTAAGTCGTAGTTATATGGGGGCTAAAAATAACACAAAGTTCGAATAATTGCAAGGTATGTTTTTAAACTTGGGCAGCACAGTGGCTTAAAGAAGTTGTGAACATACAATGATATAGACACGTTCTATACCTATGCGGGCACCATTACTGCCTTTGCTTGGTTTCAGAAATTATCTTTCTTACCCTTTTTTTTATTTTTTTTAACTAGGTTAAAAAGTTCCGTCGTGACCATGCATCTCTTTTTTTCTTGATAGTGGGGGAGGGGTTACAGGACTCTGTGCAGACACATAGGGGTTGATTTTACTAAAACTGGAGTACAAAATCTTGTGGATCTTGGCATGGTAGCCAATCCGCTTCTAATCTCAGCTTGTTCAGTTAGTGTTACTAAACCCACAACAGTAAAATTTGTGTGTATATGCAGTAAAGCATGCTTGTTATACGCACTGTGGAACCTAAGGGGTTAATCCTCTGCAGTGTGTTAAAAAGTCTGTTTGATCCTGTGTTCTCTCATCTGCCACTTCTTTTACTGTCTCCAATTCGTGCTCCCTTTTATAGGGAAACACAATCAATGACGTCACACCTACAGCCACACCCCCCTACAGTTAGAAACACAAATGAGGTCACACTTAACCCCTTCAGCGCCCCCTTGTGGTCAACTCCCAAACTGCAATTGTCATTTTCACAGTAAACAAATCATTTTTAATGCATTTTTTGCTGTGAAAATGACAATGGTCCCAAAAAAAATTCTAAATTGATGTAAGTGTCCGCCATAATGTCGCAGTCATGGAAAAAAACGCTGATCGCTGCCATTAGTAGTAAAAAAACAAAAATGATAAAAATGCAATAAAACTATCACCTATTTTGTAAACGCTATAAATTTTGCGCAAACCAATCGATAAACGCTTATTGCGATTTTCTTTTACCAAAAATAGATGGAAGAATACGTATCGGCCTAAACTGAGGAAAAAAATATTTTTTTATATATTTTTGGGGGATATTTATTCTAGCAAAAAGTAAAAAATATTGAATGTTTTTCAAAATTGACGCTCTATTTTTGTTTATAGCGCAAAAAATAAAAACCGCAGAGGTGATCAAATACCACCAAAAGAAAGCTCTATTTATGGGAAAAAAAGGACGCCAATTTTGTTTGGGAGCCACGTCGCACGACCGCGCAATTGTCAGTTAAAGCGACGCAGTGTCGAATCGCAAAACCTGGCCAGGTCCTTTAGCTGCCTAAAGGTCCGGGTCTTAAGTGGTTAAAGGTGATTGGGTGGTGGTATAGCCACTTGGATCACCTTTACATTGTAGGGAATCTGGCTGAACTAAATATTTGGATTATGGATGCAGCCATGACCCACATATCACTGCTCGCATCCGAGGACGCACAGATTTAGGGCCCTTTCACACGTGCGGACGAACGGACCGTTTATTACAAGTCCGTTTACGGACTTGTAATATATCCCTATGGGATTGCAGACGTTAGCGGATGATGCATCCGCTAACGTCCGTAACGATCCGCGTCCACAAAGTTCCGCTTTTTCAGACGGAAGATAACCCTATTTTTCTTCCGTCTGGCGGAACGGATCGGATGAATACGGACACACGGTCCGTCTTCATCCGATTCCCCATAGGGGAGAGCAGAGCAAAGACAGGGCGGTCTCTGCACAGTGTGCGGGGACCGCCCTGTCCGCCGACAGCTCAGCGGGGATTTACGGAGGATCCCCGCTGAGCCGACGGATCCCCTGCTGAGCACACGGATCCGCTCCGTGTGAAAGGGCCCTTAGGTTTAAGAGTGGCTATGGGAAGGTCTGACCATTCTTCCATTCTTCACATTTGTGAGGCCAGGCACTGATGTTGGATGAGAAGTCCTGGCTCGCAGTCTCCACTCTAATTCATCCCAAAGGTGATCTATTGGGTTAAGGTCAGGACTCTGTCTTACGTTGTCTAATAAACGATCAGACGTTTTTTGGGTCGATCAGATTCCGCCATGGCTGGTCAACTTACCAATAATAATTGCTCAAAAGCTCAGCGATTGAATGATCTGAATGTTTTATTCAATGCAATCTTGGTTAAATCGTGTGATAAATGTCATTTTCTTATTGATTCATGTGTGGCTATCATTAGAGTGCAACTCTCCTCCGGCAGGGAACTGTGTGATGTGCGTTCCTGTACATTGAAATATTTTTTATTTATATTTCTTTTTTATTGAAGCGTCAATCATTTACCATTCAGTGTTGTGTGGAAAGATGTAGACATGCTGTATTCTTACCCAGGACAGAGAACCATTGCACATACTGTAGTGTGGAAAAATAAATAAAAGTCTCATATCGGTGCATTGTGTACATAGGAAATGATCTCCCTGTGTGAGACGTGTGAACTTATAAAAGCAGAGATCAGCCTATGTGGGGAGTTTCAGGTCTAATAAAAGAAGGTTTTATTTAGGTAAAGCTTCTTCCACCCCCTGCCCCCTCCTCACACACCTCCAAAAAGCTAACACACGCCCTTGTGATAGAGGAGAGAGCGGTGCACATTGTAGGAATGTCACTGAGAGAGTGCAGAGTTCCCAGGCAGGCAGCACTCTCTGGATCTACACTGAGACACCTATTGTTTGGATGTGGCACATTGAGGATCTCATTGGGTTGGACTCTCTTGATTTTCTGCATTCCTCAATGTGTGTCTGTTCTCAGACAGGAAGGAGAATACTAGCAGGAAACTTGTGCTGAGTTTCTGTGCAGAGTCCTGGCAATGTGATCCTGGAATACAATGCAGATCACAGGTAAGAAGAGTGCAATGCAACTCCCATTTGCTTCTGTTTAGGTCTGTTTTTTGTGTTCTCCTTCGGATCTGCTTGGGTTTTTCCTCTGTGGGTTGACTTTTTGAAAACAGGAGTTAAAAGGAATCTTTGTTTCCCTTGACAATCAGATAATCTGATTATTTTCTGTAGCTCCAACTTTTGCTGTTTGATTTACTCCAGTTTGTATTATTTAGCGTTGTGATGAAAAGTTACATAAAGTTCTTTGTGTTTTGAGATGCTACTTTTATGTCTTGTAATTTATTGTATTTAGTTTGTTTTTGTTTCACGTGCTTTGCTTTCAGCACTCGCTGCAAACTTTATCTGATGATGTGACATAGGAGTTGTGCAGGATGATCAGTTAGGTCGTTTGTATGATGCCGGAGTTGAATTCTTTTTGTTTTATGGCTGAATGGATTTTAAGTTAATTTATGATAAATGTATGCAGAGATTTTCCTTGATCTGAGTTTAGGGCCGGTTCACGCCACAATTTCTGCGTTCCGAATGCGTTTCTGCATGTGTATTTTTGATGTGTTCAGTGCATTTTTATGCTTTTTTGTTGTTGTTTGTTTTTAACTCTTCCTGTTTTTTTTTTGTTTTGTTTTTTTATCTCATTTGCGGACATGCATTCTGGTGTGTTTTTGATGCTTTTTTGCTGTTTCAGATACATTTCATAAAGAAAAAATGCATCATGCTCTACTTTGACTGCACTGGTGTGAACTAGAGCCATTGAAGTCCATGTGTTTTTCATGCTTTTTTGCTGTGTTTCAGATGCATGTCATAAAGAAAAAATGCATCATGTTCTACTTTGACTTCACTGGAACGCACTGCACTGGTGTGAACTAGAGCCATTGAAGTCCATGTGTTTTTCATGCCGAATAAAAACACACTGGACTGCATCATGTCATAAATTGCCCAGGCAACACTACTGCTTTTATGTATTGTGTTCTATGTTGTTCTTTAGATGTATATTGAGACACACAAGGGGGATTACCAAAGGCAAATATGTTGCGTTTTGTTTTTTTGTTTTGTTTTTTTCTTTTTCTTTGTTTTGTTTTTTCTTCTTTTTTCTTTGTTTTTGTTTTCTTTTTGTTTATAGTTTTTTGCTCTTTTTTTTTTTTTGTTTGTTTTTTCAGCATAGCCATCAGATCATTTTCCATGCGACAAATTTTAGGCTACATTATCCCTAAATAAAAATCTAGCAGTACCGCGTTTTTGCCGCATGTAGCGTTTGGAGTTTATTAATTTCATTGACCAGAGTACTTGCCATTGAAATGAATAAACACCCAAACGTTTTTTTTAGCATAACCATCAGATCATTTTCCATGCAACAAATTTTAGGCTACATTATCCCTAAATAAAAATCTAGCAGTACCGTGTTTTTGCCGCATGTAGCGTTTGGAGTTTATTAGTTTCATTGACCAGAGTACTTGCCATTGAAATGAATAAACACCCAAACGCTACACGCAGATAGCATGTAGGCTGGAGTCACACCTATGCACTTTTAGTGCTTTTTGCATTTTTTCAATTTGCACTACAGAACGTGTCCCATAGGAAACCATGTTAAATGAACTGTAGTACAAATGTGCAAAAAACACTAAAACTGCATAGGTGTGAATCCAGCCTTCGGCGGGTATACCAATGTTTTTTGGGGTTTATTAACTGACATTCTGCTTCGTGACGCTCTTATAAATCACGTTGTGGCGCGTTGTTGATTAGATATTGAACTTACTAAACTAGTATACAGAAGAACGTTCACTAAAATGTGTAGCAGCATGAACTATTTGTAACCCAACTTTCACAGAGCGCGCAGCGTTGATCATATCTTATGGTGATACGCGATATCAAGCAATCATTAGTCACCTATCCAGTCTGGTTGGTTCAGGTTGCAGCACATCACTGCGATTTGCATTTGTGTAGTGCGCTCTGAATTCACAAGTCTCAGAAGTATGATCATTTGGAGCCCTCTTTGATATTGGCCAGTCAGTGAGGATGATTTACTAAAGGATTTCAGATTATTAAAAAATGTTTTTTTTTGAAGAGTCACATCAGTGAAAAGTAAATCCGGTTTGCTTACTTTATCTGCACATGATTGGATAATTGAAGTGATTATCCCCACAACTCATTGTGTGAATATTCTCACATCCTGTAGTAAATCGGCCTCAGTATATTGGATCTGCATGATGTCCAGGGCAAGGTTTTGTCTGTAATTTAGAAGAGGTGATCTGTGGCTCTTCAGCTGTTCAGAGGTCATGCCTGAACATGTCTGATGAGACAAATGCTGAGACTTCTGGTTCTACACCTGCCACAGGGAGCCTTGCTTTATCTTATTACGTTTTTTTGTTTTTTCTTCTGCTTCAAATGACCAAACTCTGCTCTACTACTAAGTATAGTTAACCACTTCCATACAGGGCACTTAAACACCTTCCTGCCCAAGCCAATTTTAAGCTTTCAGCGCTGTCGCTGTTTAAATGACAATTGCGCGGTCATGCTACACTGTACCCAAACAACAATTATATAATTTTGTTCCCACAAATACAGCTTTATTTTGGTGGTATTTGATCACCTCTGCGGTTTTTATTTTTTGCTAAACAAATAAAAAAAGTTTGAAAAAAAATGTTTTTTGTTTTGGTTATAAAATGTTGTAAATAATGCCTTCACTGACGGGCACTGATAAGGCGGCACTGACGAGCACTGATAAGGCTGCACCGATGAGGTGCCACTGATTACGGGCACTGATAGGCGGCACTGATGGGCACTTACAGTCGGCACTGATGGGCACTTACAGTCGGCACTGATTTGCAGCACTGGTGGGCATTGATAGGCTGCACTGATGGGCACTGATATGGGGCACTGGTAGATAGTACTGGTAGGCATCCCTGGTGGCACTGGCAGGCATTGTGGGTGGGCACTGATAGGAGACACTGGGCACTGATGGGTACTTATGGGTGGTACTGATAGGCAGCATTGGTAGATGGCACTATTGGGCATCCCTGGTGGCACTGGCAGGCATTGTGGGTGGTTACTGATTGGCAGCTGCCTGGGCACAGATTGGCATTCCCTGGTGGTCTAGGGGGGCATACCTGGTGGTCCAGTGGGGTGGCCATCTTAGTGTTCCTGTGTGTCTTCCCTGGTGGTCCTGGGTGGGATCCAAGGGGGACTGCGCTGATAAACCATCAGCACAGACCCCCCCCCCTGTCGGGAGAGTAGCCGATCGGCTCTCCTCTAATGGTGTCTATCAGACGCGAGTGAGGAAAAGCCGATCAACGGCCCTTCCTGGTTACATCGTGATCAGCCGTGATTGGACACGGCTGATCATGTGGTAAAGAGTCTCAATCGGAGACTCTTTACCTAGATCGGAGTTGCGGTGTGTCAGACTGACACACTGCACCACCGATCGCAGTGATGCACGCCCCCGGGGGCACGCAATGGCTTGTTATCCTGCCGACGACATATAACGTCCAGTCAGGATATCACATCCACTTTGCCGCCGTCATTTTGCTATATGGTGGGCGGCAAGTGGTTAAAGTGATATTAAAAGCTATTTATTTATTTTTTTAAATAACAAACGTCATACTTGCCTGCTTTGTAGCAGCTCCGATCCTTCTCTTCTCGGGTCCCCCGTCAGGATCCTGACGGTGGAGGAGGCCCCACTGTCACAATACTATAGCATAGTGTGGAGGATTCAATTATGATTGAAATGTTATTTTGTGACATTTTAATAAAAAAGAAAAAAGAAAATAATGTGATGATTTGTAACAACACATTACATCACACACACACACACCACCCTTAAAAGACGCACACCAGCGGGCACAAGTTATACAGAGCCCTCTCTGGTGTCAATGGGCCCTAACACAACTTGTGTTCCACTGTCTTTAGAATAATATTATTATTATATTACACAGGATTTATATAGCAGCGACAGTTTGCGCAGCGCTTTACAACATCGGGGAAGACGGAAGAATTCAATACAGTAGGGATCGGAGGCCCTTGTTTGTTAGAGCTTACAATCGATTGGTGTTACCTGACAGCTGGCATGGCCCACGTGCCGGGTGACCCGCTGTAACCACACGGTGCAGGCAGCACTCTGACTTGCCAATCTTGTTAGTGTGATGTGCCCTTAAGAATAAAGCCATTGCTATAAAATGTTTGCCACATCCTATAAAGATATTGACTCATGGAGGCAGGAATGGGAATCGGGCCAGGTTACCAGCTAATGAGGATTATCCTGGTATGTGCAATAATTTAAAAAATATACAAGTCAGACATTTAGGGGAATTGCTCTGTAATCTGTATAATTACTCTGTTTGAAAACGGCTGATCGCTTTAAGCTTCTAATACACTGATAGCTGTTAGTCAAAAGGCCTTTTCTTCTTGTTGTGCAGAACACAGTGGGAGATTTTTAGTAAAGGCTTTCATTCATAACTGGGGCGAGATCCTTGTATCAGGTCCTGCGGCAGATTACTCTGCACAACTCTGACAATTGGAGTTTCCTGGATCTCCTCTCATCTTTGCCTCTGTCAGTATAGGAATATATTCACAGAGCTGCATCACCTTCTATGTAGAAGACACGGCACCAACATATAGACCTAGTGCTACAGGGAAATCCCCAGTACATACCAGAAAAAAAATAGGATCATAAAATAGTTTTCTAAAAAAAAAGTCATTAAAGTGTTACTAAACCCACAAGAGTAAAATCGGTTTGTATATGCAGCATTGCATGCTCGTAATGCTCACTGTGGAACTTAAGGGGTTAATCCTCTGCATTGTGTTTTTATCCTGTATGATGATCCTGTACAGATCCTCTCCTCCTGCACTGTCTATCTGAGGAAGGCCAGCAGGCAGGGTAGCCGACCTGCACATGCTCAGTTGTGTCTTTTATGCTGGAGAGAACAATTACTTGTTCCCAGAGCTAGCCAGGTCACATGATATTGACATCACACATGTGGGTGTGTATACAGGCTGCAGTAGAAATCTCCTACTACCTGAACTCTCAGCACTGGAGAAACTGTGCAGTTTATCATGTAACTGGTATACGGATCCTCCAAAAAGGTATATAGTGGCAGCATTTTAATGTTAAAAGAAGATTTATAAGCCATGGGCACTGTGGGTGGCCGGATGAACTATTTTCATATTACTGGGTTTAGTAACACTTTAAGGTCCAGATGGTCCATTCTGACCCCTCTATCTCCACCCCCCATTTCCCCCAGAGTGTAACGTAAATGAGGACTGACCTACAGCAGGTCATACTACCTCATGAGAATGCCCTCAGTTATGCCCACTCAGTCTCTGCCATGTAGTCTGCTCCAGAGTCTTCATAGTACACACTTGTCAAACACAGAATTTGGCCCTCCAGGCCATTTCATGTGGCCCTCACACCTCTCCGTGTAGCTGCGGCACTTGCCTTGTGCAGCTCGTCTCTGCCCACCCCTCGTCTCAGCAGTTGGCAGCAGAGGTGACAGAACTCCTCCTGTAGATTTTGCGCCTCTGTGCAGCTGGAGCAACCCCTCTTCTCCGCCTCCCCTTGTCTCAGCATTTAGCAGACTCCGGCAGCTGACTTAAGCTGCCCTCTGGTCCTCCTCCAGACCCTGTATTAGCTTCTTCCCAGCAGCAGCACAAGGGAAGGGTGGGGAACTCTTGACTTCTGATGGCGGGAGGGCTCTTGACATCTGATGTAAGGGGGAGTGGGGTGCTCCTGGCGTCTAGTCTCACATATGCAATCCTTCCATTGAAGGGAACCATAATGCTGATGCGACCCGCAATGAAGTTGAGTTTGACACCTCTGCCATAGTATAATCTTGGCCTGCTTTTGCCCTGTCCTGTAGCTGGTCCATGCTTTGCCCTTGGCTCTCTGTAGAGGAAGGTTGGGATGCACCAACTTGTGGAATGCCCGTCATGCACATTCTCTGCCTCCCCTTTTACTGGTGCAGAAATAGAATTGTACCACCTGGCTAAAGTGCTTTCCTACTTGCAGCCCTAAGAGGGTGCCAAATCCACCTTGTGGGGTCCCCCGATCCCCTAACAGGCTCCCAAAGCTTAAGTAACGGGGCCTGCAAAGGAACAGAATCTTTAGGGTGGGTGGTAGGGAAAGCCTCTTTCTTTTTGCTGAATGAATAGAAGGCTGACCCCACTGATCCTTCCTAATAATAGTTTTCCTTCTGCCTGCTCTAAACGAGTGTCGGCCTTTTCCGGCCCCTGACTCACTTTGCTCTAATGTCCTGTACACACGATCCGCAAATCGGATGACGGATTGTCCATTTTTATTTTTTTGCATGCTAGTCGTATATCGAACATAAAGAGCTTACTAAAGTTCCAAAAATTCTCATAAAAAATCGGAATGTCTTGCGTTGTATTGTATTTTCGGATGACAACTGTACTGATAAAACGAAAATCGACAGATCTGGTATCGTATGAGGAAAACACTTCGTGCTTGTCCGATCGGATGAACTGTCGTGATCGTCTCTCGAAAGCTCTGTACTAACCTATTGTGGTACGATCGATTCGAAGGCGGTATTTTTCGTAAGATTTTCGGATCATGTGTACGGACCATAAGGACCTGATTTTTCTTCCCTTCCTCTCCTAACATTGCCCACCTATACCCACCATATCAGCTCCACTTAGTTTAACCTGTGGAGCCCAGCTACTGTGACCACCTAGGGAAGGGTTCCCCTCCCCCCTTCATGTTGGCCCCTCAGATTGATTTCCAGCAATTGGCACAAGATAACAGCATTGTCATGCAAAGGACTAGGAAGAAGGAATGCTGCAGAAGCTCCATTTGGTGACATGTCATCGCATGACACCAGGAGGTGATTTGATCCGCCCAGTAGAGCAGGAAAGGAGGTAAAAGTGGTGTTTGACGATGATGTGCCTCTTAAATATTGCAAGCCATGCCAGGTGACCCATGAAATACTTGTTGAAAGTGTCTTTTTCTTTAAAGCGGTAATAAAACCAAATTCAAAATCAAATATATTGTAGCTTACTGATCATTCAATGTGGTGGCTGCATTATTATTTTTTTTTATGCTTTTTGTCCCCTCTGTTTTCACCTTCTGTATTAGAGTGGCCCCACTCTGGATGAAGGAGCACAGGGGGCACCTTTGGACAGGAGCATTGTCAGTCTGGGGGGAGGGGATTGTTAGATGGACTAGCAGATTTGGATACACCAACATACTGAAGCCATAATCCAGCTAATACTTTATAAGCAGTTATGGCAAACAGTTTTGTTACTTTTAGGCCCCTTTCACACTGGGGCAGTATGTGCGGTGACAGTATAGTGCTGCTATTTTTAGTGGCGGTATACCGTCTGAATTGCGGCGGTATTCGGCCACTAGTGGTGCGGTATTAATCCCCGCTAGCGGCCGAAAAAGGGTAAATACCGCCGACAATGCGCCTCTGCAGAGGCGCATTGCCGGCCGTATTATGGCGGTGTTCTATTGTTTTTAATGGAAGGAGGCGTATATACACACCGCTTCTCTCTCCGCTCCAAAGATGCTGCAGCAGGAGATTTTTTTTTCTCCCGCCAGCGCATCGCCTCGGTGTGAAAGCCCTCGGGCTTTCACATTGAGAATGCTGGGGCAGGAGTATTTCAGGCGTTGTTTATGTGCTATTTTAGCGCTAAAACGCCTGAAATACTCCTCAGTGTGAAAGGGGCCTTGGGATAAAGGGTTTACATAAAAAAGTGTGTCATTGTAAGCACCCCTTTCAGTGGTAAACTATTTGTCTCAACCCTCTAACTGCTACATTTGCAAGCGGATCTGTTGAGAGCTTTGGACAAACAGACTTAGTGGGCTAGTGGACCATTTTTACTTTTAAAACTGGTCTCCAGGATCACCATAAATCTTTAACCACTTTGTTAGCCAATGAACAATAAAGAAACATTTTATCTGACCGCATTTCTAAGAGATTTATCGCTTGGTAGCTGTGACATCATTATCACCACTGATGAAATGACCAGCTCCATGATTCTCATAAGGAAAGTAGTCCTAGCTCTGGGCGGTACAAGGAATTTTCTTGGGTCTCTGTTTCCACCTTCTATGTTGCATGAGGTCAGCTGTGGGCAGAGCTGGCAGCTGTACAAGAGGCCAGGCTAGGCAGACAGGCAGGGGTTTGCAAAAACTGCAGCCCAAGGGCCAGATATGGGCCTTTGCTAGCCTTTATCCGACACTTGGGGCACTATTCCTTCCACCGATTTTGGGCACTATTCCTCCCACCGACACCAAAAAGAGGGCACTATAAATACCTGTATATGACATTCGTACACATCATTTAGCATGCAGGCACATAACCTGAAAAATATTTTTATGCTTGGTTCACAGTAAGGGTTGTCGTACTGAACCATGATTTGCTTACTGACTTACACAACTATTAGAATGACAGTTGTCGATTGGAAAGGGTGATAAATGTTAGACAGTGTGATGGCAGCTGTCACATTTCTGTCCTGGCAGGCTGACTTCCAGAATAAACTTCTGCATTGTTTTAGGCTCCATGCACACGGCTAAAAAAAAAACACGCCAGTTCCCTTGGCAGAAAAAAAACACTCATAGAAAGTGTTTTGCTTTTTTTTTGTTTTTTTTTCTTTCCCAGTGAGCTTCAATCAGAAATGGAAATCAGAAGTGTTTTTTTTTTTTTTTTTTTTTTCATGCCTCTAAACCATGGATCTTCAAACTATGGCCCTCCAGTTGTTCAGGAACTACAATTCCCATCATGCCTAGTCATGTCTGTGAATGTCAGAGTTTTACAATGCCTCATGGGATGTGTAGTTCCGCAACAGCTGGAGGGCCGTAGTTTGAGGATCCCTGCTCTAAACGTTGAACTTAACCAACCACTTTTCCCTAGGTGGACATCATTGACGTCCTGGAGTTTAAGTGGTTAAATCTTAATGCTGCAGGCATCATTCAGATCTCATTATTTTCTGCCAGCGATTCCCTGTCATGTAAAAACAATCATACCCCCTCCCCCACCCCCTGCTGCCCTCTGGTGCTTCTACTGGCTTGCCCCATGCAATCGGTGAGCCTCGGAGAATGAATTGACCCGCGGCAGCCGTTTACCATAAAGAATACCACAGACCAGATGGTTCCCGTCAGTCTCTATGACCTTCGGAGGACCACGTGTGATATTATGACACTGTTGTTTCTCGGCTGGTAAGCCGAGAACTTTTTTTATTTCATTCTTTCCAGCCTAGATGGAGATGTTGGGGTCTTATAGACCCTAGATATCGCTGTAAAAAGGACCAGTCATGCCTTACTCCCTACTCCTATTACAAGGTAATAGGAATAAAAGTAATAACAGCCTAGATGGAAGATGTTGGGGTCTTATAGACCCTAGATATCGCTGTAAAAAGGACCAGTCATGCCTTACTCCCTACTTTTTTCTTCCTCATTGAGCAGTCGGTGCTGTGCTCTTGCAGTCATCTTTACAGGATGGGCCCACTCCTAGGGAAAATAGCAGTGCTGAACTTTCTCCATTTATAGACAATTTGTCTTACCATGGACTGATGAACAGAAAGGCTTTTGGAGATACTTTTATAACCCTTTCCAGCTTTATGCAAGTCAAAAATTCCTAATCGTAGGTCTTCTGAGAGCTCTTTTGTGCGAGGCATCATTCACATCAGGCAAATTGCTTCTTGTGAAAAGTAAGCCCTGTTGTGTGTTTTTTTTATAGGGCAGGGCAGCTGTAACCAAAACACCCAATCTCATTCATTGATTGGACTCTAGTTGGCTGACACCTCACTCCAATTAGCTCTTGAAGATGTCATTAGTCTGGGGGGTTCACATACTTTTTCCACATGCACTGTGAATGTTTACATGGTGTGTTCAAATAAAAACATGGTAATATTTAATTCTTTGTGTGTTATTAGTTTAAGCAGACTATGATTGTCTATTGCTGTGACTTGAATGAAGATCAGATCACATTTTATGACCGATTTGTGCAGAAATCCATCTCATGCCAAAGGGGTTCACATACTTTTTCTTGCAACTGTAGATATATATGTGTGTGTGTGTGTGTGTAATGTATATATCTATATATATATATATATATATATATATATATATACTATATATATATATATATATTACAATTTTTTTTTTTTTTTTACAGTCTATAGAACAGTTTGTTTGGGGGAAGTAGTGTTTGTTGTGTAGATATGCACTTTTAAAGCATGAACTGTTGTTTGGAATACCATTCACTGATGTCGCTGGCCATTTTGTGCTGGTTAGGAAGTTTTGTTTTTTTAACCTCCCACACAAACATGTCATGGCACCTTCTCTTGGTTGTAAAAGTGACACTTCGTAAAAGGAGACGATGACAGGTTCTCCAATTATCTCCCTTGTGGTGTTTTTCTGTTGCATGCCAGGAAATAATCCCTCCTAATTCTCCATCTATCCTCCACTCATTGATATTATTGCTGTCACTTACCATATCCATTTCTTTATGGCAGGATTACCTGTCTAGGTGGATGTTAGATTAAATCAGGGTCTCCAAACTGCGGCCCGAGGGCCAGATGTGGCCCTTTGCTAGCCTTTATCTGGCCCTTGGGCACAATTCCTCCCACTGACATGAGGCACTATTCCTCCCATTGACACCAACAATGGGGCACTATATTATCCACTGATACCAATGATGGGATACTATTCCTCCTACTAATACTCCTCTTCCTAATGACCACCAACCCTGAGGCCATATTTTTCCTCACTGATGCCGGGCCCGTGACATTTTCTTCCCTTGCTGGCCCCAATCCGGCCCTCCTAAAGTCTGAAGGGCAATAAAGTGGCCCTTTGTTTGAAAAGTTTGGAGACCCCTGGATTAAATGCTAAAGCCGGCCATACACGTAACACATTTCTTTCCTGCAACCACGGGTTGCAAAAAGAAATTTGCTTGATTCCCCCATCAACGCAAACAGTGAAGGATTTGTTTCATCTCTGTATCACCCGAGGTCAGTCACTTCATATGTGAGGTTTTTACAACCACTTAAAAGTAATGAAAGATGCGTACTGAATTGTACCCCAACACACCATCATTGTTGTGCAGTCAGTATGGATTTAATTTGAATCACTAGTAAAAAGGCTTGATTTTAATCAACTAGATATAAATCATAATTTTTAAAAAACAAATGTCATCTCTGTCCTGCAGCGGCTCCTCCTCTGACCCTCTGTTGACTCACCGACAGTCCCATTCACTTTAATGGGAGGGCTGGTGATGTGGTAACAAGGTGAGGGACATGGCGGCAGCAGGTAAGTGGATGCCCGCTAACAGACGCTGCCATGATGGATCTATAATGACAGGTGCTCTTTACATTTAAAGACTCATTCTCACTGGTAGTTAGAAACTTTAATAAAATGAAGGTTTCCTATTTAGAATAATAAGCTATCAGGTTAGTAAAACAGCGATATCAGAACCGATTCAGTCATATAGTTTGTAATGTACATAGATTTGCAAAAATGGGAAAGGAATATTCCTGAACTTTGTTTCATCTCATGGTTACTGTGAAACTAACTAAGCTCCATTTCATGCTGAATAACCTAAATTATTAATGTATCCTGAATAGAAAATGATCTTTAGATTTTTACTCCAACGCATTTTTTTTAAATGAATGTAAAAAAAAATCAAATTTTAATCAAAAATCTGATTTATTTAAAAAAAAATCCTCTCTGTGTGCACGACATGTGTTGCATTAAAAATGAGTCATTTGTGATTTTAAAAAGGCTGTAAAGTAAGAAGGTTTTTTTTTAATGCATAGAATGCATCAAGATAAAAAAAAAACTTGTGTGCAGCAGTCCCCCCTAATATTTACCTGGGCCCCATCTCGATCCATCAATGTTGCATGATTGTCTCGGCTGCTCTGGTAGAGTTGGCAGTGTGGCGCTCACTAATCAAAGTTAGTGAGCCCGTGAGGAGAGAGATGGGGTTGGGGCTGAACCATAGCTCCGTGTTGAATGGGGACACAGAGCAGCGGCCTTGGTTGCCCACATAGCAAGCTACTGGCTGAGGGGGCACTCAGTAGGAGGGAGGGGCCAGGAGCTCACCAGTGGGGGGGGCACTATTCCTCCTGATATCAGTGGCGGGGCACAATTCCTCTGATGCACCAGTGGCGGGGCACAATTCCTCCTGATGACACCAGTGGCGGGGCACAATTCCTCCTGATGACACCAGTGGCGGGGCACAATTCCCTCCTGATGACACCAGTGGCGGGGCACAATTCCTCCTGATGACACCAGTGGCGGGGCACCAATTCCTCCTGATGACACCAGTGGCGGGGCACAATTCCTCCTGATGACACCAGTGGCGGGGCACAATTCCTCCTGATGACACCAGTGGCGGGCACAATTCCTCCTGATGACACCAGTGGCGGGGCACAATTCCTCCTGATGACACCAGTGGCGGGGCACTATTCCTCCGATTGACACCAGTGGTGGGCTGAATTCCCTCTCGATGACACCAAAGATGGGCCACAGTCCGGCCCCCTCAAGGTCAGAAGGACAGAAGCTATAGAAAAGCATGTAATGTGTTTTTGTGGCAATTTGTGTTTTGTAAACTGCCCAACAACAAATTGGGCCAAAAAAATTCAGGCTATTATGCGATTAATCAAAACAATAATCGGCCAACTAATCGATTATAAAAAATAATCGTTAGTTGCAGCCCTATTGACATCCCTCCCTTTAGTATTTAACCCTTGGAGAGTATTTCACCAAAACTGAAATTCATATTCCCGGAGTGCCTTAAAATTTGACTTGTATCTTAGAGCAGACTGCTGGGAAAATCAATGAGCCAATTGCACCAGCCAGAAATTATATTTTTTACGATATACAGATCACCTCCAGATTTTCACATTGCATTGTATTTTACAGAAAATTACAAAAAACTGCAGATTGCAAGGAAAGGTAATTTTCATAACATTTAATTACAACATGACTTGTACAGCAGTTGTATATGCTATGTTTTATTTTTTTCTATATATTTATATATATATATATATATATATATATATATATATATATATATTATATATATATATATATATATATATATATTTTTTTACATATTGTTACATAGTAGGTGAGGTTGAAAAAAGACACAAGCTATCAAGTCCAACTATGGACTTTACGATAGTGAGGTTAATCTTTTTAGAAGAATGCCTTGCTGGCATGGAGGTCACTTCAAGAGCCCATAGAAGCAAGTATTTAAGTTGTCTAGTCAAATTCCATGTCTTCAATCAAAATTTCTAGTGAAGTACAAAAAAAAAAGTAAAACTTTTATTTTTTGGTAGAGGCTTGGTTAGAATTTTATGGTCCTAGAATGTTCTGTTATTGGCTTTCGGCGCAATTTAATATTACTGCTCCTGAAATGTTCATCTGTCACTGCAGTAGAGAAACTGATGGCAAAGTTAAATTTCCATGTTCTGGGCTCTGTGCCAGCAGTTAAAAAAAAAATTAAATATACGAAGCGAGAGAATAAAAAAGGATTCTTTGGGTTGTCAGAGCTCGTTTGCTTTGACAGCTCCCCTTTCTCTCAGTTGAAAGCAAAAAAATATACATCACTAAATATAGAAAAAGTGTTAATGATGGGCAGCATGTAGAAAAATTGACAAAGGAAGGAAGGGCTTTTGCCTGAAGCCACCAAATGTTCACTACTCAAAAGAAAAAAGTTTAAGATTTGTTATGGACTTTTTGCCCCCAACCTGTGATTGGACAGTGAAAGATCAGAATGAGGTCATCTTTAGGCTTTCTCCTTCTATCAGTGGGTTTCTGCTTAGTCCACGTGCTGCTGTATTACCATTCCCCTGCTCTGCAAGGGTTAAATGCTCATAGGGGCTGGGGGTAGAGAATTAGATGTCTTATGCCGCGTACACACGATTTTCGACGACCAAAAGTCCGATGTGAGCTTTTGGTGGGAAATTCCAACCGTGTGTAGGCCCCATCGGACATTTTCTGTCAGAATTTCCGACAGCAAAAATTTGAGAGCTGGTTCTCGAATTTTCCGACGGGAAAAGTTCTTGTCGGAAATTCCGACCGTCTGTATGCAATTTCGACCCACACAAAAATCCTACGCATGCTCTGAATCATTGAACTTCATTTTTTCGGCTTGTCGCAGTGTTGTACGTCACCGCGTTCTTGACTGTCGGAATTTCCGACCACATTTGTGTGACCGTGTGTATGCAACACAAGTTTGTGCCAACATTCCGTCGGAAGAAAAATCACGGTTTTCCTGTCTGAAATTCCGATCGTGTTTACGCGCCATTATTCCTCACTTCTGCAAACTCTGGCGCTCTCTTCTTCTTTCCAACACTGTGTTGTGGATGGCCCCTCGCTGTTCTTACTTACAATGCAGGACTATTGCCCCTACATTGTACTTTGTGACATCATTGCGTGACTGCCAGCCAGAGTCTAGAAGAGACTTCATGGAACTAGTTGCACAGATGGTGGTAGCCTGATGGAGCAAGGAATAAGTATTACACTGCAAGGGTCTTTTTTTCTCCCTGCCTGGGGTGGAGAGAATTAATGAATCTTACTAGATACATACGGTAACTATATTCATTGGTGGTGTTTTTTTTTTTTTTTTTACAGTATTCAATGTCTAAACTGCGTATTACCATGCACTGATAAACGTGCTGTTTACATAAGCAGATTCCTTCCTCTTCTGTTTGGTTTATGACCACATGTCTACACAGAGCAGCTCTGTGCTTTAGTCTATGTTCACCACAAAGGTTATTGTTAGATGAACTCTGTGATAAGGCAAATGCAAGAAGTGTATATGTTCTTGAATCATGGTGTGCTTTCTGTATTTTTTTCATATCTGTATTAAACAGGTAGGAAACCTTTTCCCTTTGTGTAGGAGCTTCCTATAATAAAGACCAGTCACTGCTGCTGTCTCCTCTTGCACAGGGTGACTGGTCTCGACTCCACCCCCTCCTGTAGTTTTCTGCAGAAATCCTATAGTGGGTGGAGCTGCCGTGTCCCTCCCACAACTCTGCTCTCTGCACAGGCCCTGCAACAGGGGCCTTAGTCAAATGTCTGCTAATTTTTATTAGGTTATATATGCTTTTACGATGGCATTTGAAAACATACGAAGTGGATATATATATTTTTTTGTGACTATAAGTGACTACATTTTCAATGAGAATTTTTGTGCCTGGAGTTCAGCTCTAAATATAGTGCTCTTTGTAGTTCTGCCTTTCTAACATGTGGGTGATGAATACTGGGTAGGGACACAAATCACTAGATTAAAACATCCCTAAAAAAGCCAACACCCAGGAAATCCCATTGTAAGTACAGGTTATATCATAGGTCTGAGAGGTGCAGTAAGCATAACACAAGGTATGTTTTAGAAAATGTCTGTTAATAGCATAAAGAAATATACATACCAATGTTTGTACAGTGGTATCATACCATAACAAATCTTTAAGAAGGATAGTACTTCTGCAATCTATTTTGTTTACTCAACCTGCAGCTTTAACCACTTGCTTACTGGGGCACTTAAAACCCCTCCTGCCCAGAGCAATTTTCAGCTTTCAGCGCTCTCACACTTTGAATGACAATTACTCAGCCATGCAAACACTGTACCCAAATTATTTTTTTTGTCCTTTTTTTTTCATACAAATAGAGCCTTCTTTTGGTGGTATTTGATCACCTCTGGGTTTTTAATTTTTTGCCCTATTAATGAAAAAAAGACCGAAATTTTGAAAAAAAAATTGATTTTTCTTAGTTTCTGTGATAAAATTATGCAAATTATAAATTTTTCTTCATAAATTTTGGCCACAATTTATACTGCTACATGTCTTTGATAAAAATAACCCAAATTTATGGAAATTATTTGGTCTGTGTGAAGTTTTAGAGTCTACAAGCTATAGTGCAAATCATAAAAATAATCACATTGATCACACCTGATGTACTGGCGGACTATCTCATTTCTTGAGACCCTAACAAGCCAGGAAAGTACAAATGCCCCCCAAATAACCCCTTTTTGGAAAGTAGACATTCCAAGGTATTTATTAAGAGCATGGTGAATTATTTGAAGTTGTCATTTTTTCCCACAATACTTTGCAAAATTAAGATTTTTATTTAAAACATTTCTTAAAATTGTCATTGTAAAGCTTATTTCTATCACATGGCATGTGCATACCACAAATGACACCCCCAAAATACATTCTGCTACTCCTCCTGAGTAGACGATACCCCATGTGTGAGACTTTTTCACTGCCTGGCCACATACGGAAGGCCCCCAACATGCAGGAGCGCCATCAGGGGTTTTAGGAGCATAAATTGCACATCTAACTAATTGCACAGCTGTGCACTGATAAGGCGGCACAGATGGGCACTGATTGGCACAGGTGGGCACTGAGGTGGCACTGATTGGCGGCACAGGTGGGCACTGATTGGCGGCACAGGTGGGCACTGATTGGCGGCACAGGTGGGCACTGATTGGCGGCACAGGTGGGCACTGATGAGGTGGCACCAGGTGGGCACTGCGCAGATTAGCACAGGTGGACACAGATCCCTATGGGCATTGGGATGGCACTGTATGGGCACTGGATGGCACTGTATTCTTGTGTATTCACATTTTGTAACACTCACAGAACTTTGTAACACTGACAGATCGTTCTCCCTCCTCGCACGCTGTCTCTGTGTGAGGAGGGAGAGTCGGCAATGAGAGATGATCTCATATGTTTACATTTGAGATCATCTCTCATTGGCCGCACAGATCGCATAGCAAACGGCCACTCTGATTGACCGTTCACTGCGATCAGTGATTGGCTGTGTCCAAGGGACACGGGCAGCACAGAATTTCCCCGCTGCGCGCTCGGGAAACGAGCAAAGGTGAGGACGTCAAATGACGTCGTCCTGGATTTTCAGGTCCGCGCTGAAGCCGTCATTCGGCTATAGCGCGGGCCTCAAGTGGTTAAACGGCAGAACTAAATGAACATTTAATCATACAACCAATTTTAATCTTGCTACATGCAATGGTATTATATCCATGTTCCCCAAACTGTGGCCCGGAGGCCAGATAGGGCTCCTTGGCTTTCCTTTATGCGGCCCCTTGGCTTTCCTTTATGCGGCCCTTGGCTTTCCTTTATGCGGCCCTTGGCTTTCCTTTATGCGGCCCTTGGCTTTCCTTTATGCGGCCCCTTGGCTTTCCTTTATGCGGCCCTTGGCTTTCCTTTATGCGGCCCTTGGCTTTCCTTTATGCGGCCCTTGGCTTTCCTTTATGCGGCCCTTGGCTTTCCTTTATGCGGCCCTTGGCTTTCCTTTATGTGGCCCTTGAGGCACTTTTTCCTGCCACTGATACATGGCACTATTCCCCCACTGACACAAACAATGGGGCACTATTCTTCCCGCTTACACTGACAATGGGGCCCTATTCTTCCCCAAACTGTGGCCTGGGTGCCAGATGCGGCCCTTGGCTTTCCTTTATGCGGCCCTTGGCTTTCCTTTATGCGGCCCTTGGCTTTCTTTTATGCGGCCCTTGGCTTTCCTTCATGCGGCCCTTGGCTTTCCTTTATGCGGCCCTTGGCTTTCCTTTATGCGGCCCATGGCTTTCCTTTATGCGGCCCATGGCTTTTCTTTATGCGGCCCCTGGCTTTCCTTTATGCGGCCCTTGGCTTTCCTTTATGCGGCCCTTGGCTTTCCTTTATGCGGCCCTTGGCTTTCCTTTATGCGGCCCTTGGCTTTCCTTTATGCGGCCCTTGGCTTTCCTTTATGCGGCCCTTGGCTTTCCTTTATGCGGCCCTTGGCTTTTCTTTTTATGCGGCCCCTGGCTTTCCTTTATGCGGCCCTTGGCTTTCCTTTATGCGGCCCTTGGCTTTCCTTTATGCGGCCCTTGGCTTTCCTTTATGCGGCCCTTGGCTTTCCTTTATGCGGCCCTTGGCTTTCCTTTATGCGGCCCTTGGCTTTCCTTTATGCGGCCCCTGGCTTTCCTTTATGCGGCCCCTGGCTTTCCTTTATGCGGCCCCTGGCTTTCCTTTATGCGGCCCCTGACTTTGTACAGTTTATAGGTCATATTAAAGGTGGAAAAAGTTCTGAAATGACTTATCGTCACATGACAGAAACCTGACATTTTTAAAGGGGTGTATAGACATTTTTTATTTCCACTGTATGTTTAGCGTGTCAACATTTTTTATTGTTTTACATTTACATCATAGTGTCTCATGTCCACAAAGACTTGTCAGCTGTATTTGTATGTAAGCATTTTGCCTTCTTTCTATAGCCCTAACTGTGTTTTCCATTCAGCCATTAACATCAGTACCTATCCCTGAAAAATCATACTGTCTAGTGTCCCTGCTTCAGTCATATGGATACGGACTAAGCCGATTAACCTACCAGCATGTTTTTGTATTGTAGTAAGAATCGGGAGCATGAGAAAGAAATCCCTTCAAAGACAGGTGGAATAAACGTACCTAATCTAAGCCCACATCGCTATTAACCACAGTGCTGGCCACTTAGGCAACGTTTACTGAAACTTCCATTTTTCAATAAGCTTTTTTTAAAAAAGAATTAACAGGAAAACATACAGATACAAGTAAAAATGTGCTAATGGTATCATTCCACAAGAGACATTAACCGATGAGCAGAAGAAATAAAGCTTGCCCTGTGGCAAATAATTCAGAGATCCCAGATTGTCCTTGTCCAGATCACAATATCAAACCTATTTTAAGAGTACGGAAGCACCTGATCTATGGGAGACTTTTATTTAGTGGCCAAATTCCTGGTGACTTACAAGAAGCCTATTAAGAGAAGAAAATAAATGTGTAAAATAGGGGACTGTAGAGACGAGAAAAAAAGGGGAGCAGTTGGTGTTTCTAGAACTTTTTTACTAGAGACGTACCAGTTACATGGGAATAGCTGGTGGCACCTCCAAAGTCACAGTGGGGCTGATTTATTAAAACTGGAGAGTGCAAAGTCTGATGCAGCTGTGCATGGAGGCAATTTGCTTATAACTTTTGGCTTGGTCAATTAGGCTTTGCTAAAAAAAAAAAAAAAAAAAATGGAAGATTGGTCTCTATGCAGAGCTGCACCAGATTTGGCATTCTCAAGTTTTAGTAAATCAACCCCTATGTGTCACTTCATATGCCATGGTGATCTCTGTGTATTCCCTTGCGTGCAGACTTGGGTTTTTCTGTTACTCAACAAAGGTCATATATATTCATAAACCCTTTTCAAGACCACTTAGATCTTGGGCCATCCCTTCAGTGGTGTTTAAATTCCCCCTTTTTTTTCTGTTATCTTTAAAGTTATTGTAAAGCCTCATTTTTTTTCTATAAAAATAACAAACGTTATACATGCCTCCTCTATGCAGTGGATTTGCACAGAGCAGCCTGTATCCTCCTCCTTCTTGGGTCCCTCTACAGTGCTCCTGGGCCTGGCACCTCCCTCATGTTGAGTGCCCCCACAGCAAGCAGCTGGCTATGGGGGTGCCCGAGCTAAGTCACAGCTCCCTGTGGTCATTAAGATGAGGTGCTGCAGCCGAGCCCTGCCTTCAACTTTATAGTTGGATCTTTTGTGTATACTTTAATGGCGCTGTTGGAGGTCGCATTTCATAGTTACATCCAGGATTTTGGGTCAAAATGTAATATTGAACTGAGCTTCCCACTTTGGGCCAATTTGTGGAGTAGTTTTTGAGGTCAAAGAAGAGAGGACTAGTGTTATGAGGCCTGGAATATATGGCTTCAGGATCATGAATGATAGTATCTGTGTCGCCTCACACAGCTCTCAATATAATTTCTACGCTGACAACACCCAAATCTATCTCTTCCACCCCTCAACTCACTCCATTAATCTTCTCATGCATCACTAACTTAGTAACAGACATACATGTCTAGGTGTCACACCACTTTCTCAAACTCAACTTGTCCAAAACCGAGCTCATAAAATTTCTTCCCCACGTGCCTCTTCCCCTGACTTCTCTGTCGAGCAGTGGCACAACCATCCAGCCATGCCAGGATGCCAGGTGTTATCCTGGACTCCTAACTCCCCTTTCCGCCCCACATCCAATCTGTTTCCAAAGCTTGCCACCGCCTCAACCTCCTCCACATCTCCAAACTTCCTTCCTTCCTAACCAACGAAACCACACCGCTCCTGATTTAACTTCCTGGTTATCTCTCGCCTCGACTACTGCAACTCCCTCCTCATTGGCTTACCTTTAAATAGACTATGCCCCCTTCAGTCCATCATGAATGCTGCTCCCAGACTCATCTACCTTACAAACGTCTCAGCATCTGCTACTCCTCTCTGCCAATCCCTTCATTGGCTGTCACTCGCCCAATGAATTAAATTCAAACTTCTAACAATAAGTTACAAGCCATCCAACGCTGCCTCCAGCTACATCACTAGCCTAGTCTCAATATACCAACTTAATCATCCTCTTTGTTCCTCCCAAGACCTCCTGCTCTCTAGCTCCCTCATCTCCTCCTCCCATATTCACCTCCAGGACTTCTGCTGAGCCTCTTCTATCCTCTGGAATACCCTACCCCAATCTGTCAGACTATCTCCAAATCTTTCCACTTTTAGGCGATCCCTGGAAACTTTTCTCTTTGGAGAAGCCTTTCCTGCCTCCACGTAACAACTGTTCTTTTATTTTCTTCATCAGATCATCCTCCACAGTTATTAGCCTTTCGTATCACTTGACCCCCCCTCCTAGATTGTAAGCTTTAACAAGTAGGGTCGTCTGATTCTTCCTATATTGAATTGTAATGTCTGACCCAAGGTTGTAAAGCGCTACGCAAACTGTTGCCGCTATATAAATCCTGTAATAAAATAGGTAAGTGACAAAGGGCATGATTTGAAGATGTCTAAATATCTCGGGCAAAAGAATGTGCTTTTATCTCCTCACTGATATTTAGGGTTTTCATTCTCCCCTTTGACTAGGAGAAATTAAAGAGAAATTCCAAAACAGAGAATTACTGGGAATAGTAACCTGCATTATCTATGGCCTACTGAGTATTTGGTGTCATCTCGTAATTAACCTAATGGAATCCATAACAGGGATATCCACTGAGGCATGATGACTTTCATATATCCACAACTTAACACTGGGTGTGTATTTTTGTGCTGCAGAATAGTATTTTGATAGTTTGCTTTTTTTGTTAGTAGTAAAGCATCCCAGGCAGAAAAAAAATTGAAAATGACTTGGCATTCACATGCTGGTAACTACAGTATGTTAATATATGGCAAGTGATTCAGGTCTGAACATTATTATGTATTTAAATCTTTTCGCTATCCTTTTATATCTACCAATATTATGGGAATGTGCAAAATTACACATTTTACCATCACTCCTAGGCCTGTCTATCTTCTGTTACTCCCCACAATGCTCGCTGGTAATTCTGCTGACCTCCACATAATTGCAGAATGATGCGAAGGTCATTAAGAACTAGCAAGCACCGAGGGGAGCTCAAGAGTTACTCTCTGAAATATGGTTTTCCTGCAGACTTTAGTAGCAGATTTCTTGGTCCCTATTCACAATGTTTTTTAGTTTCTGTCCTACACCTGACTATACTGAATGTGCAGAATCTCCCATTTTTTTTTAATTGTTCCTGTTCACACATGTACACTCAGTTGCCCTACACTGTCCCTTTTTTTTCATATACGGGCACTTTTGCACGCATAGACTTGGGTATACCTGTAAATACGTACACCAGAAGAGAAGAAGGTACTAGAATTCACCTCCTTGAATGAGACCAAAGATGAGGGCACGATTCCTCCCAATGAGACCAAAGATGAGGGCACGATTCCTCCCAATGAGACCAAAGATGAGGGCACGATTCCTCCCAATGAGACCAAAGATGAGGGCACGATTCCTCCCAATGAGACCACGATTCCTCCCAATGTGACCAAAGATGAGGGCACGATTCCTTCCAATGTGACCAAAGATGAGGGCACGATTCCTTCCAATGTGACCAAAGATGAGGGCACGATTCCTTCCAATGTGACCAAAGATGAGGGCACGATTCCTCACAATGTGACCAAAGATGAGGGCACGATTCCTCACAATGTGACCAAAGATGAGAGCACGATTCCTCCCAATGACACCAAAGATGAGGGCACGATTCCTCCCAATGTGACCAAAGATGAGGGCACGATTCCTCCCAATGACACCAACAATGGGGCACAATTCCTTCACTCTGACACGAAAGATGGGGCATTGTTTCCACTGATGTTGGAACCTTTTCTACTTCAACTGGCCCCAGTTCGGCCCCCCTTAAGTCTTAAGGACAGTAAACTGGCCATTTTTTTGGAAAGTTTGGAGACCCCCTGCTCTAAACTGTAACCAACTGAAAAAGAAAATGGGGATCCAGCACCAACTTATGGCTACCACAACATTTGCAGCATATAAAAAGAATTGGCAACCCAGAATACCCAACCCTGAAAATTGACAACACCACCTCCCCTTAAAAGGACAAACCCCTGACACCTGTAAATACGTGACGTATGCATTTTTGCACTTGAAAAAATCCTCTTCACCTACTACTCCTTCTCTTTCCCAGCAGAAAAAACCCTGAAAGGTTGATTCACATGCAAAGAAATGCTTGCATTAAGCTTGTGAAACACACTAAAAATAAAGCTTCATAATCACTAGGAATACAGCCTTGTTTACGTACTACTCAGGCTTAAAGCGGATGGGCACCATTTATTTTTTAATATTTAAAGCAAACTCCCCCATCCATCCTTGTCTCTGTGCTTTATTTTTTGGGTAATCACTTCCCCTCTTGAAAGGGAAAATGCTTTATGTAGCAATTACTTCCTGGAATCCATCTGCCCTTAGCTCAAGCATTCATCCAGGAGAGTACTTGGCTGAGAACTCTTCCTCCTCTACTCCCATCCTGAAGACTCATGGGATGTTTGACATCATTTGCCTAGGCAAGAAACCGGAAAGTTGCTGAAGAAATGCAAAAAATAATCAATGTTGATTGGGAGAGTGAAGCTCCACTTTGAGAACAGAATTGCAAAGACCGTGAGAAAAGTAAATATTTTTTGACTCATTTTACAACTATGCCTTCATACAGCTTTTGTATAGTGTCGGGGTAACTTTAGGAAGTACATTGACCTGTCCACAAGTAGAAATAATCTGTAACATCCTTCCAACAATCACACACCTTGTTGTGCCTCTATATTGCGTATGAAACTTTTCATGATAGGTGTCTATTTCCTGCCACTCTGTATTCCCCCAAGCCATTTATTTTGTATTAACTTTAGACGTGAACTGACAAAGCCCGAAGGACAGAACTGCATTGCCAAGTTCTAAACTCTTCACAACAATTTGGAAGTGAGAAGGAGTCCTTGTAATTGCTTCAGGGACAAATTTCTTGGACTTATTTTACGTAATGTCTAGTCACGTCACAGCAATTCTTTAAAAGACTTTCAGCTGTCACTTGTGATATATTTGTGTATTGCTTAAAACGTTTCATACCATATAGACGTCGTCTGTGTAGCTGATACCAACCAATTGGTTTTCATTGATATTTTTTTTTTTTTTTTTTTCCCTTTTTTCATTCATTCTTAATGAAGAGAAAGATTGGTTCCCATTGACATTGCTGATTTTACAAAGAGAGACCCTTTTTAAAAAAGAATCTTGATATTTCAGAATTTATATATATTTTTTTTAAGTACATTTTGCATATTAAAAAACCAAAAGACCAGGAAATAAAAAAAAAAAAAAAAATTAACTATAATTTTGTTTAAGAGACACTGATGTTTACTTGGGCACTTCACCCTGCGGTCACTTTTCTATGTTTCTTTGTCTCTAATCAAAAAAGAAATGCGCATGAGCACAATAAAAGAAGATTCCCCGCCACAAAAATAATTTGTAGTTGTAAACCCCCCAACAAAAAAAAACTGCAAGACAAAGGCATAATAACTAGCATACTAGCGCATTATGATTTACTTGCCTTAGATTAAAGCCCTTGCAGTGACCCTCGTTCCTCTCCTCCGCCACCGCCATGATACCCGAAGTGACTTCCGGGTATCGCCGCGCCGGCACTGAACCGGCACAATCCCTGCGCATGCACGTGGAACCGGCACTTTCCCATTCAAGACCCGGCGCACTCAGTACGCCTGCGCCGTTGTCTACAGCGCGCATGCGCTGTAGACATCGGTGCCTGATTTTCTGCAAATATCTCCTTAACCATGTAGGTTAAAAAGATATTGCAAGCACCTACAGGTAAGCCTTAATGTAGGCTTACCTATAAATGAAAGTAGTATCAGAGGGTTTACAACCACTTTAAAGCTTTGGTTTGTCAATTTTCTAAATCAATGGTGGCATAATTTGGCTGACAAAACACACAAAATGTCTGATTTTCTAAAGAAAACTTGTTCAGCAATTTGACCCATGTATGGCCTGCATAAAGCTGGCTATACAATTTTCTTGTACAATTGTCCTTTAGACACTAAGGCAGTTTTCAGGCATTTTCGCGCTAGAAATAGCGCCTGTACAGCTCCTGAAAACTGCCTCTCATTTATTGCAATAGGTGCTTTCACACCCAGGCAGTGCGCTTGCGGGACGTTGGAAAAAGTCCTGCAAGCAGCATATACACCGCTCCCAAAACGCCCCTGACGGTTGCAATGAATGGGCAGCGCTTCCGCAGCGCCTGAAAAGCGTTTTGAATGTGCCGCAATGTGGGCATTTCTTAACCCCCTTCTTCGGGGTTAAAAGCACCCGTTATCGGTGCTTAAATAGCGGTACAGTGCCGCTTAAACAAGCTGCGCTGTACTGCGCTGAAAGCAGCGTTAGATTTACCAAAACCATATAATATGAGGTCAAACCTAAAACCTTTTTCCTTTTTTTATGCAATCAGGCAGGCTTTTGCACTACATAGTTGAAGGTAATTGAACAAGAACATTGTATAATTTGTAGCCAGCTTTTAGGCTTCATTTCCATGGACGTTTTTACAGCCACTTTTCTGAGCTTTTTTTGCAGCTTAAAAACTGCTCTCCATGTTAGTCTATGGCCTCATGCCCACAATGACGTTTTTGAGCTGTAGATGGCTGAGCTGTTTTTAAGCTGCAAAAAAAACCAGGACCAGTGCGTTCTGAAGCTCCAGCCTTAGAGCTGTAAAAATGCCAGCCGTTAAACGCTCAAACGCAAAAACGCTACGGACAGCCGTTTTTAAGCTGTAAAAAAGGCTTAAAAAAGTGGCTGTAAAAACATCCATGGAAATGAAGCCTTAGGGTTCATTCACACCGGAGCATTGCAGTTTTTTCCATTTTGTTTTTCTGGCTTTTTTGTTGCACATTTTTTTTGTACAGCGTTTTCTTGAGCGTTGCCATTTTTGTGTTGGCCAATAGAGAAAACTCTCATCTGGTACATCATTTGTTGCTGTGTTTCTGCTTTCAGCTGCTTCAATAATGCACAAATCTGCCCGATTCAAGCTACAAAAATTGCTCCAAAACTTCTTTGAGCTTCAGACTTTGGGCTTCAGCTCTTTTGGAGGGGAGATGTTAAGTGCCATAATAATTGATTTTCTTTTTTTCTGAGCGTTTTTGAGCTTCGAGGTGTGAATGGAGCCTTATACCCTTGGGTGATGTTGTTTTTTCCAGGATGCTAAACCTTTTCTTGTCACTGGTATTCATTAATTGCATTAGGAAAAGAACACACTGCACATAAAGTCATCTGAGTCAGAAGTGATGATCATCAGATGGCAGCATTTAACAATAGATTCAAGGACATGCAGCTCTCCTAGGCAGGTCTCATCAGCACAACCTGGGCTCGGCTTCAGATTCTCCACCGAATTAATCAACATGCTGTTCAAAACCGTTACAGAAGGTTTCATTTTTTTTTTCTTTTAACATCTCCGTACACTAAAAACATGCTGCTTTTCTTCTGAATGATATTGCAGCTCCACCCAACTGGCCAATCTCATTGATGGCCTTTTGTACAAGCTCCGCCATAATGAAAGCTCCTTCAATTTTCCCTTTTTTTTTTTTTTTTTTTTTACGTTGCATTATGGAAAAGCTAGCTTCACAAAACTGAAATATTGATTTGTGTACAGTCAGCTTTTATCCTCCAAATAGCTGGGTTATCGTTCTGTCCCATCATCTGTAAACCGTGGCCCACCATAGTTATAGTAGCCTATCCTGTACATATGTTGGTAATTAGAACGATGTTCTTCTCCCTATTAGTTGGAGGTTCTTCATCGAAAAGTCAATCCAGCTCACCTATGCTATAAATGTAAATCTACTATTCGTATAATAATACAAAGAAGCGCATGCACGAAATGTTGACTAGCACAGTAAACCTGCAGAGCTACCCATATTATTTTCAGCTCGTTAGAGTAAAAATGACAATACAAGGAATAATCTGTCTGGAATAGTTGCTTATTTCCAGTATTTTCACAGCAATTATATTAAGAAACTGCTTTCCTTTCTGCAGACGGCAGCACAGGACAATGAATATTTATAACTTTGCACTTGCATAAAAGAATGAGAGGAGACAACGCCGGCTGTGTCCTAAATTAAATATAAGTGCTTTCCTCTCCCCTGCAGGATATGGTAACCCTTACTTCCCTGTGCACCAATCGGCCAGATCATTACATTGTCACTTTGGGGTGAAAATTGAGTTGGCCGTGAATTAACCATAAAAAAATGTAAAATTACCCCATAGATCAGTGATGGCGAACCTTGGCACCCCAGATGTTTTGGAACTACATTACCCATTATGCTCATCTACACTGCAGAGAATTATGGGAAATGTAGTTCCAAAACATCTGGGGTGCCAAGGTTTGCCATCACTGCCATAGATGGTAGTTGAAGCACCCAATTTTTGAGACCATGTTTGCAGAGCAATATTTCGTGGGTTTTTTTGGGTTGTGGATTTGTGTTGTCTGGCGGTGGTTTTATACTACTTTTGTAGTAATTTTAGAAATTTCAACAAAAAACTGAATTTATTTAAAAAAACAAACAAAAAAAAAATCTGACTTTTTTTTTTTTTTTTTTTCGTACCATTAGTCTTCATATAATTCATAATAAGTGAAAGAAAAAAGTATAAACTATAGTCTATATTTCACAGAACTTTTCCTTTCTTGAAGCGGTATTAAACTCGGAAGGCAGATATTTATTATATTGCAGCTTAACAATTCTTAGTGGTGATGGCTGCATTTGTTTTCTTGGATATATAGATATATATATATATATATATATATATATATATATATATATATATATATATATATATATATATATATATATATATATATATATATATATATATATATATATATATATATATATATATTCTAACATATATATATTCTAACATATATATATTCTAACATATATATATTCTAACATATATATATTCTAACATATATATATTCTAACATATATTCTAACACATACACACCAAAAGTATTGGAACGCCTGCCTTTACATGCACATGAATTTTAAAGACATCCCAGCCTTAGTCCGTAGGGTTCAATGGACATGTCTTTATGGACCTTGTTTTGTGCACTGGTCCAAATCATTTGGTAGAGGGGGGGGATTATGATGTGGGGTTGTTTTTCAGGGGTTAGGCTTGGCCCCTTAGTTCCAGTGAAGGGAAATCTTAAGGCATCGGCATACCAAGACATTTTGGACAATTTAATGCTCCCATGTGGGAACAGTTTGGGGATGGCCCCTTCCTGTTCCAACATGACTGCGCACCAGTACACAAAAAGCAAAGTACATAAAGACATGGATGAATGAGTCTGGGGGTGAAAGAACTTGACCTCAACCCGATAGAACACCTTGGGGATGAATTAGATAGGAGACTGCGAGCCAGACCTTCTGGTCCAACATCAGTGCCTGACCTCACAAATGGGCTTCTGGAAGAATGGTCAAACATTCCCATAGGCACACTCCTAAACCTTGTGGACAGCCTTCCCAGAAGCGTTGAAGCTGTTATAGCTGCAAAGGGTGAGCCAACTCAATATTGAACCCTACGGACTAGGGTAGTGTGTGTGTGCGCGCGCGTGTGTACACACATATTTATATTTTTATATATATCCCTATGTGATGGTTCTAATAAGGCAGGATTGAGGAATTTGTGTTTAACATGGTTTTATTTAGTCTCCTATAGTGCGTATGTGTGCGTACATCTCTCTATCTGAAGCACATGCTTCAGAAGACAAAGGGTTTCTTCAGTTAAACTCGGCACAGTAAAAAGTTCCACTTGCTGTTCAGTCATTGGATCACTTAAGTCATCTTGATCTTGCCTTCAACAAACCATTGATCGCTGTGTGCACAATCACATATTGGTATGAGTTAGCAGGTGCTGTATCTGCTGAGGCAGCTTTATCCCAACTATGTAATAAGAATTGATTGGTCAGTGAGAGAGGGTAATTTAATTTGCTGCGCCCATGTTCCGCTGGGTATTTCTACTGAGCTTTTCCTTTGGTGTTCTTCCAGTGATCAATTACAGCAGAGCTTGCAAACATGCAGACCTTTAATTGTCGAGGAACTACAAGTTCTAACAGTGCGGCTGGCCAGTAACTTTCAGTGCATGCTGTTAGACCTGAAGAGCGAAGAGATCCTATTGATAATTTTTAGGATGACACAGGAACCGCTGAGTGGTGCTACTCGTGCAACCTAAAAACTTTACATTGGGGTTGATTTACTAAAAATGGAGAGTGCAAAATCTGGTGCAGCTCTGCATAAAAACCAGTTGGCTTCCATTTTTTTTTTTTTTTGGCAACACTTTATTGAACAAGCTGAAATTTGAATATGATTGGGTACCATGCACAGTTACACCAGATCTTGTGCTCCAATTTTAGTAAATCCGCCCCATGATCAGCAGTAATAGACTTCTATTAATAGGATACCTAACTGTTCAAGGCTGTGGTAAGTCTGAACTGTACAGTCCTTTAAGTGTTTTAGTTGGGGGGGGGGGGGCAACAATGCCCAACTTTGCATCCCTACAGATACCATAGCATAACCCTATTCCAGTTTCTGCATGCTACCCATTTAGTAAAAAATATATATATAGAAGGCCATGTCTCATAATTAACGTGGTTCTTTTACCTTAATGCATTTTATACATTAAGGTATAAAACCTTCTGGGTGCAGCTCCGGCCCCCATTTATACTTACCTGCGCCCCATCTCAATCCAGTGATGTGCATGAGAGCAGCGGCTCTCTCAAATCTCTCTTCTCATTGGCTCACACAGCAGCTGTCAATTACAGCCTGGAGCCAATGAAGAGAGAGCAGGGGGACTGGGCCAAGCCATGCTCTGTATGTAAATGAACATACAGAGCGCAGCTTGGGAGTGAGCCTGCTTGAGTTCCCGGTTAGCAAGATGTTTGTTAAAGGGGGCACTTAGCAGGGGGGAGGAGCCATGACCACTGGTGGGGGACCCAAAAAGGGGCTGCTCTGTGCAAAACCTTTGCACAGAGCAGTTAGTAAGTATACCGTGTTTTTTTTTTTTTTTTTTTATATTCTCTTTGGAATGATTTTAATGTGGATACGCATGAAAGAATGTACCAGCATGTACCAATACCTTTTACCTAGACCCGCCATTGACACCTTAGTGTTTTGTTGCGTCACACAATTACAGTACTCAAGAAAAATAATCCCATTATTCTCTATGGACCTGTTCACACCTGACTGTTTTGCTTGTCACCCAAATCTCAAAAAAGTACATGATCTTTATCTGCCGCAGAATAGCGTGTTTATGGCCTATGTATTTTAATGGGGGCACCTGGAAAAAAAAACATTTACATACTACTGTACTACAAGTCACGATTAAAAAAACAAAACAAAAAACCTTTAAATTGCATGGTTATGCTCATACTAAGTGTGAAAGGGGGCATAGCTGCACTGCCAGCATGGCATAATGGAGGGGGATATGCTCGGATATAAAAATGTTCTATGGTATCAGTCCTCGTCATATGTTGGCTTCTCTTTTGCATGAAAATAAAATAAAAATGTATGACTGGTTAAACCTTGGTATTCCGTTAACTCTTTATCTTGGTTCGAGTTATTTGTTTATTGCAAGTCAACTCGACCATTCTTGCCCATACCTTGAATTTTGTCTCAACATCTGCCAGGCACATTCAGAATGACTTGAATTTAAATTAGAATTTAGAGTAATTGGCTTGCAAAGGGAAGGGTTAAATACTCCTAATGGTCAGAATGGAAAAAATTGCTTTGGTTTTCATTTACTAGCTTCTATCCCTTGGAAAGAAATCGATCGTGGTGAAGCTGCATACATTAAAATTGTCAAATCGTTTTTTTTTTTCCATAATACATGGACATCTAACGCTTTAGAGTAAGTGCTTGTTGTACATTGTGTTGTGTTGAAAAACCTTATGATTACCAGCAGAAGTTGTCAATAGGATATTAAATCTATTGTATGGAAAAGGACCGATGTAATGGTCCTTTCATATAAGGTTTGCTGATATGTTTGGGTTGATTATGTGAAGACGCAATGGAACAGCTGGCTTATTTAAAGAACCACTCCTGACAAATATATTTTAATAAAATATGTTTTACATTTAGGTATTTTTAAGTTTCTCTTGGTAGTGAATTGCCACACCCCAGCTAAAGAGGTTCGCAGTGGAAGTAAAACTCCTTGGGTAGGGGAGGGAGTTTGGATGGATTTAGCAGTAGGGTGAAACCTTTTACCTAGACAAGTGTCAGGTGGTAGAAGCCTCGTCTTCAGAAAGGCATGCCAATGTTCCAGAAAAATCTCACACAGCTGATTTTTATTGCGCTTGAGATGGGTTGGCCCAGTCTGTTGATATTTAAGGGCATGGATATTATTAGAAAATGTATCCCAGTCTTCGTCCGTAGGGTTCAATATTGAGTTGGCCCACTTCTATAACCTCTATAACCTCTTCAACTCTGCTGGGAAGGCTGTCCACAAGGTTTAGGAGTGCGTCTATGGGAATGTTTGACAGAGTCCCGACCTCAACCCGATGGAACACCCTTGGGATGAATTGATAACTGTGAGCCAGGCCTTCCCGTCCAACATCAGAAGAGTTGAAGCTTTTATATTTTTATTTTTATATATATATATATATATATATATATATATATATATGCAAAGGGTGGGCTAACTCAGTATTGAACCCTACAGACTAAGACTGGGATGCCATTAAAGTTCATGTGCATGTAAAGGCAGGTGTCCCAATACTTTTGGTAGTCTAGTGTATATTGTAACTTCACATGAGTCCCTGCCCTCAAGGAGCTTACAATCAAATTCGCATCTATACATACTCATTCTAGGGCCACTTTAGACAGGAATTAATTAACCTTCCAGCATGTCTTTGGAGTGTGGGAGGTAAGTCACGCAAGCACAGGGTAGGAAATGCAAACTCCAAGAAGATTGTTCCATGGTTGGGATTCAACGGTGACCCTAGTGCTGCTAGGCAGAAGTACTACCTGCTTAGCCACTGTGCTGCCAAACCACATATCCATTGTGCTGCCTACTATTGTCTGATGCCTCACAATATTTAAATGGTTGATTTCCTAGGTTCATTTAAGTTGCTTCTTGAAACAAATTCAAATCTGTTTCTGTGTGCACAGTTTGTCGAATGTCGCATAACAGTTCACTTGTTAAGAGAAATTTCGTACCCGATTTAACATTTCAGCCAGCTAGAAGAAATTGGAAGTGCTACATAGAGCTGAAGAAGGATGACATCACACTAGCCTCTGGATGATGTCATGTCTCTTTCAGGTTGAGTTGATGAGAGGCAAACCAGCTTCTGTGACCAGTGACACTTCATCTGCCAATATCCATCAAAGTGTTGCCAAGCGTTAATGTGCTTTGACTGATGTTATGTTGAGAAAACATGAAAGCTTAATGTAAAGGCACAGTCCCACCCATCTAGAAAGGGATTATGGTGTTGTCATAGTCGCTGAGGCTGCACTTTTAAGATTTATATTTTCCATATAATTAGACATTTCATGTTTTTTTATTATGACATGTTCTGGAATTGATTAATATTGTCAGTTTGGGGTGTCCCATATTTATGATGACTTTGTGGTTTTGGAGAATATTCGGCTATAGTGGTGTTTGCTGTGTTGGAAATTTTTATTTTCTTCAGGAACCTGATAGGCCTGTTTGTAACCGACGTGTCATTTCAGATAGAGAAAGGGAAGGTTATAACCTCTGTCAGTTTTTTGGCCATTCGTGTCCCATTGGGGAGATTTCACTTCACTTCCTGTTGAGTTGAGTTGAGAGGTATCTTAATATAGCGTGGTCTTCTTACCCCGAAGGGTCCCGTCGTGCATAGCAGCGTTCCTGGGAAAAGAGGACCCAGCAACCAGAAGCGGCACAGAGCAGCAGAAAAGGGTGAAAGAGAGAGGCTACGCAGGGAAGGCTTGCGTGAAAAACAAAGTCTTCAGTAGCCCACAGAAGACCGGAATAGTAGGGGCCTCCTGGAGCTCAACAGAGAGGCTATTCCATAGAACGGCACCCTGGTGAGAGAAGGCCCGGCCACCACGCCGGGTCTTCTTGGGCAACGAGATGTAAAGGAGATCTCTGCCGGTAGATCTGAGTGATCGAACAAAAGCTTGTTTATGAAAACGAGAGCAGAGATAACTTTGGGCCAGGCCTCTCATAATCTTAAACATAATACATCCAGCCTTTAATAAGGTACAATAGTGGACCGGCAGCCAGTGCAAGGTGCGGAGGACAGGGGTGATATGATCCCTCAGCAGGACATACATGAGTAACCTAGCCGCAGCATTTTGAATAAGTTGAAGCTTTTGCACTAACCAATTTTGTTTGGGAGCCACGTCGCACGACCGCGCAATCGTCGGTTAAAGCAGTGTTTCTCAATTCCAGTCCTCAGGCCCCCCCAACAGGTCAGGTTTTCAGGATTTCCCTCAGATGAAAAGGCTGTGGTGATTACTAAGGCAGTGAAACTGATCAAATCACCTGTGCAAAATAATGGAAATCCTGAAAACCTGACCTGTTGGGGGGGCCTGAGGACTGGAATTGAGAAACACTGGGTTAAAGCAACGCAGTGCCGAATCGCAAAAAAGGGGCAAGGTCCTTTAGCTGCATAATGGTCCGGGTCTTAAGTGGTTACATTTGCGCTTCCTCTGTACATGTATTGGTGTGAGCCGGCCCTTGCTCCCCCAAGTCTAATGTCTCCCCGCCAAAAGCTGTATGTTCGATGCAAGCTGGCACCGCTGCTAATTGAGAAGGTGCAATATCCTTGACAGTGCCGTCTTTACATGACATGCCTTTGAATCCCTACACGGTCATCTAGATCAGGGGTCGCCAATCTTTCGGACCTCACAGACCACTATACTTACAATTTTGAATCCTGCGAACCACTAACCTGAATTTGACATACCTTGCACACACAATGCTCTGATGCCCCCCTGCCCCTGGATCACACTGGACTGCAATGGAAACGACGTTGGGTGGTATACATCCCTGGGCAGAGCCTCAATTTTCTTGTGGACCGTCGGTGGTTGGCAACCACGGATCTAGGCTATAAACACTTGGTAAAATTTAAATTTCCTCCCTTTGCATCATTTCACATGTGCCATTTTGATACTCGGTATAAAAGGATTTTTTTTTTTTATGGACTTGCACATTTAATATTCGGCTTGTGAAGGAAATATTTTATAATTTTTGGCAGTTTATACTGTTAAATTCTTACTGAGCATTGTAACAATCTGTTGTCTTCAAACCAAGTATTGCTCTCTCTAAACACTTGCTACTGCATTACAGGGATCTGTGCCAGGCATACATTGTCATCTCCTCGGTGAAGTTAAGAAGTGTTCTCATCTGGAAGGAAAGAGGCTGGGCTGTTATAACACAACAGAAATAGGTTTCTGGTCCCTGTTTAGCTCCAGCACTGTGCAGAAGAAGCTGAGCAGAGGACTGTGTATATCCTCCCTCTCTAGCACCCCCCTGCCTACTACTCCCACTGGGCATAAGGACCGGAAGCCAGGCTGGGCATTCAACCAGTACAGTTTATTTTCCTTCTGATGAGAGAGCCCTGGAATAGCCCATAATGTCGCTTTTGGCACTTAACTGCCTATTCCATTATTGCCGATCAATGCAGCCGTCATACGCTAGGTAGGGGCTGCAAGGGGGTGGAAATCAGGCTTGGGAAAAGGAGGGAGGAAAGGATCATCTAGTGCTTCCTAATCAGTGATTGATGAACCTGCCTGTGTAGAAGGGGAAGGAGCCTTACTAGGGAGGATGCTCCAGCCCATTACAAGGCTGCATAAGGAGGATTGTGCTGCTGATGTTGCTGCTGGTGGCAGCTGGTAGCACTTGCAAGGAATTGGTTGACCCAGCATTTTCAAGCTTGATGAATGAGAACATTTATCAATATACTCCTTGAGTTCACAAAAGTGTATTTCCGTTCGTTTTACACTTGCGTATTCTGGTTGGATTAGAAGGAAAAAAAAAATCAGCGGCCTCGCCTCATTCGCAAGCCCATTTACCCCCTGATGTGCCTTCAATCTTTTCTGCATCACAGAGCTTTTAAACCAGGCCTAGCTCTATTGATCTAGCTGGAATGCAGTGAGATCCATAGACTTTGCATTACAATACAGCTCTTTTTCATCTGTTCTAAAGAGCCGGACTGTCCTGACCGTTCTGAGGTCAGGCGTATAGGACTGTGCACCACGTGGTGAAGTTTTCAGCTGCAAACATGAGTTTTCTCTCTCCTGGCGATGGAGAGTGGCTGGACAGCAGCACTGAAGAGGAGAGGAGTCTTCTGTCATTTTTCGGTAGGGTCTCCGAACTGAAGCATTGCACTTTATTTTCTCTTGTGTATGTGTCTTTGTGGTGTGGTGGTGTTAGATTTACATGTGCTTTTGTAGACTTCAGACTGTGTTGTTGTTGTGTTTTTTTTTTTTTTTCACACTCTTGTGTTTTTTTTTTTTTTTTTATTATTATATTCATGAATGTAAAAGTATTCATTGTATGCTTATGTTACGTCTTGGCAGTAACACCAAAAGACCAATTATTCTTTATGAATGTGTATTGAATCTGTGTTGGATGGGAGGGAATATTCTAGTGATTGCTTTATAGTTTGTAACCGTGTTTAATGCTATCGGACATACTGATTTGCTAAAAAGGCTACTAGAGGGTTGGGAATCTACCACCCGGAAGCTCCTGTCTTGCAAGCCATGCTGCTAATGTTTATATCCTCTCTTAACCCTTCAACTTTGAACTCGTAGGTTCGTGAGTAGTAATTAATAATTGCTAATTATTACAGCAACTTATTGAGTCAACCATACATATGTGAGAATTAATTCCTAATTTTTTATTTATTTTTTATTCAAACTTTCTCATTAAGTTTATTTTTCCACTTTTTTTTTCTTTTCACTACTTCGTCTAACTCTGATTCTTATGCTCAAGCGCTATTTAGTGTATGGGTGAGATGGCCATTGGCCCATGTCATTGGTGAGTACGTCTTTGGCAGCTTGGCTCAAGAATGGTCTTGGATGGGTAACTTCAAGCATGATTTTGGCAATAGGTGAGGAGCACCATGCATAAATAGAAAGCCTAGGATAGTGGTCAAATAAAAGTGGTTTGAGGGACCGGATAGATTGGCTGTTATATGGCTCCTGCAGGGATATTGGTGACTGTGATGGGTCGGGCAGAATGTTTGGATGATGTACGTTCCCAGGGCTCTAGGACTGGGTATAGCCTACTATTACATTTCAAATGTCTTACTTGTTTTTGTTTTTTATTTTATTCTTTTTATTTCAATGTTCTCGTTGACCAAGGTTTGTTGGTTAGTATGCCTAAAAACTTTTTTTCAAAATTTTCTGATATATATTTTTGTATTGCCATTTATGACACGCAACTCCTTTCTATATCACTGCATCTGTAGGGATTCGTAACGTATCTTGTATTGGCAAAGGTTTTCGGTCTTCCTACATATTATCTGGTATACTATGTATGTTGCACTATGAAAAAACAAAACTTTTTCTGATTAAAAAAGTAAAATAAATGGAAAGCTTAGAAAACTCCAGTGGGTTGAAGAATATTGAGCATGACCTAAGAGATTGGGCCCCCCTTCTTCAGGGCTTTGGTAGAGTTGGATCTGTTGGCCATGGGCTAATATGATGATGGTGTTCTGTAGTGTCACTACCAATGCCCTGACGAAGGTTGGCGCCACAGTCCCCTGAAACAGGTTAGATCGTTATTGTGTTGTACACTTATGAAGTGATGATTATTCTTCAACTGGATTGGATTTCCAGAACTTTCTAATTATGCACTCCTCGCCCACATCCACAATCTTGTTATGCTTGAGAGTCAGGGGTGCTTCTTGAGTGTTTGTGGTACCAGATAATGGAGAACTTTTTTGGCTACCTAGTTCTATTATTTGACTATGCTATGAACTCTTGGAAGCTAAACGATAGTATATGAAGTGAGGAAACTGACAGGGCAGTAACTGGCAACCTTTAAGTGAATTCTGACCCCTGGATGTCAAGCTGAAGGGTCACACTCTATACCAAATTAAAACCTCAATAAGAAAGCAAAAATAAATTGCAATAAGTAAGGCTATATAATCTAAGGTTGAGTATTCCGATTCTTGCTCCATTCCAGTGTGAATTGTTCTCTTTTTAAAGCTTAATTTATTAAAGCGTAATTCATTGGAGATTGTAGTTTCCGAAGCTTTAAGCTAATGTGATGTCTAGATATTGCTGTTCTGTAGGCAGTAGTAATTAGGCAACTTGTTCTGTTATTCCAGCCTTGGCTTGCTGTGTGCTGCAGTTCCATACATTATCCCACTTAAGGGATAAGTGCACTTTCCTGTAAAGTGCACTTATCTTTTAAAGTAAACCTGCCATTATCGGAATTCAACTTTCCTGCATAGTAATGAATGGCTGTATGCGGCTATACGTCGCAGTTGTGTACACATAAAACCCTGGACACACACAGTCTGCATCCAGCGGGTATGCCATACACAATGCAAAATGTTCCTGCAACCACAGGTTGCAAGAAAGCAATTCACACAATTCCCCCAATAAACACAGACAGTGTTGACAGAGGAATCAATTACTCCCTTCTCCCGGCAGGGGGGGGGGGGGGGGGGGAGCCGGCCCCGCTGGGAGAAGACTGTAATTAAAGCAGAGGTTCACCCAAAAGTGAACCTCCGCTTTTCGGGACTATCCCCCGCCCCCTCCCTCCGGTGTCACCTTTGACACCTTTCAGGGGGGAGGGGGTGCAGATACCTGTATAAAACAGGTATTTGCACCACTTCCCGGTATAGACTCCCGCGGGAGTCCGGCCCCTCCACGCCACAACCCCCCACCCCCCGTTGTGTTCTGAATGTGTTTTTTTTTTTACGTTTTTAAAGAATTTGTTTTTTTCATAAACACAAACAATATATTTAACAACATTAAAGGATCACTAAAGGAAAATATATTTTTTTAGCTAAATAGCTTCCTTTACCTTACTGCAGTCCTGGTTTCATGTCCTCATTGTTCGTTTTTGCTTTGAAGTTGCTGTGATCTCCACACTTCCTGCTTGTCTGGCTCCTTATGAAAAATCTCATGGCAGCTTTTCACTGTGGTCCAAGCTGTGTGTCTAAAACTCCTCAGAACCAATCAGATTAATTTTAAAAACAAAACACTGCTCTGGATTTGTTTGTTTTTGTTCTGTGTCTCTCTCTACTTCACAGAAACATGAAACCAGTTTAAAAGTGAAAGTGAAACTAGAGGCACTTTATATGATTGATTTTTATCTATTTTTAATCATTTTTAAAAGCAATCAGTTAACTTTAATGTCTCTATACCCTGTAAACAGTCATTTCAGCAAAAAAAAAATGTTTCATTTAGTGACCCTTTAAGGTATCAAGTAAAAAAGTCACGCAACGCCACACACTCTCTTTTGTCAAGTTATTGCCATTAAAAAAACATGTTAACTGTAGAAACCAATCACATGTCCGTTTGATCCTCTATTTAGAACCTGAAAAATGTCAGCTGTAATATAATTGGCTACCAATGGCAGTACAGACCATTTTCTTTCCTAGCTGCGCTGCTCTTTAAATTGACCAGTTAGGACTTCCACGTGTCACCAGACGTAATGATGTGAAGATCCTTCTGTCACATGCACACATTAATTAAAGGGAATTTTCATAAACTGGTTTAAGTAAAAGAGATTATGAGAACAGGTGGTGTTTAGACCAAATGTGGCACTGCAGGGAACAGTATTTTCTAACACACAGCTGACATTCTGTCTAATAATCCCATAGAAACACACTGCCTGTCATCTCACTGTCTCATTTTGCCTCAATGGCAGCTGAGAGTGCTAAGCTGTATTGGAAAGATACAAAAATGTTGCGTACCGTGTATAGCAATTCATTTGTTTAGGGGTGTAGTGGTCCTTTTTAAAGAATATCTAAACCTAAAGAGTAAAACATTCACTCACTGTATCAGTACTGTAAGTAGGAGCAGCATCGTCGTCCTCAGATAGGACTGCAGAACACCTTCCCCTCACCCCTCATTACATAGTGAGGAGGTATTTTATAGTCCATGAAGATAAGTGGGAACAATGCCAACAATCATCAGCAAAGGCAGAGAGCACAGGAAGTGCTCCCAAGATTTCTGGCAGGATCAACTATTTTTTGCACTTATTGTACAGATATAACAAGAAGCCCCCTGCAAAAAAAAATATTTATAATCGTCTATCCTGCCAACCATTTGTGGATTCTTCACTTTGGCAGCTTAAAGCGGATCTTCAACCCAAAACACTATTTAATTCATTTTTAATATTCAAACCAATCTCACCCATCCATCCAAGTCTCCATGCTTTATTATGTTGAGAAATCACTTTGAAAACGCCCTCTAACATTTCTGGCTGTGGCCATCTTGAGTAAGGGCAGATGATGCATGTAGCATTTACTTCCTGGAATCCATCTGCCCCTAGCTCAAGCATAAATGCAGGAGAGTGGTTAGCTGAGAAAACCCCTCCTCCTCCCTCCACCTCCTGAAGACTCCTGTATGACATAATTTGACTAGGCAAGAAGCCAGGCAGTAACTGAAGAAATGTAAAAAAAAATAAAAAGTTTAAAGCAAGTAAATTATATACTTTGCTATCTATTTACCAATGCTGACAACCTGAGGATTAAAAATCAATGGTGATTGGGAGAGTGAAGTTCCACTTTAAGAATTTCCTTTTAAAGATAGCAATAAAATAGGGTGCCTCATATAACTAAAATGTTACTGATGAGTGAACTCCTTCAACCAAACCAAGCTAATCGCTAGCAATTTTCTTTGTTTTATAATTCTGTTTAGGGCATGTATACTCCTTGGCATTTTACTATGTATTAAGAGCAGCTCCTCTCAGCCCCCCCCCCCCCCCAATACTTACCCGAGCCCCATCTCGTTCCAGCGATGTTGTATGAGAGACTCGGCGGTCTGGAACTCTCCCTTCAGATTGACCGAGACACAGCCATTGACGCCTGCTGCTGTCAATCAGTCAGTGAGCCAACGAGGGGAGAGAGGGGCGGGGCTGAGTTGCGGCTCCGTGTCTGAATGGACACCAGGCGCTGTGACTCGACTCAGGTGACCCCATAACAAGCTGCTTGCTGTGGGGGGCATTCGACAGGAGGGAGGGGACAGGAGCGCGGAAGGGGAGGATCGGGGCTGCTCTGTGCAAAACCACTACACAGCAGGTAAGTATACCATGTTTGTTATTTTCATACAAAAAAATGGAGACTTTAGTATCACTTTAAGCAAAGTATCTTACAGAGGAGAGAACTTTCACAGGTTTCTGGAGCTGTTAAAACAGATTTTACAAATGTGAGTCGCACCGTGACGTATGTGATAATGTGATCGCTCACATTTTCTTTTTTTAGAGAATGATGCCATTGTTTCACTGCACTGCGGCATGTTGGTAACCTTTTTTTGCAGTGTTTATTCTTTTATTGCTCTTTATTAGAACTTTAGAGCGAACCTAGGGCAAAGACAAATGTAATAAAATCACATAAGTGTCACATCGCTGGGAGCAAATTCTGACAGCAGAAACCCATAATTTTGTGATATTGCAGTGTGGTGCCAATCCGTGTCCCCCACCCTTACACTAGCCACACTTCTTAATAGTGAGCGCTGCCCTACCTGAGTCCCACAATGAAATTCCTGCTTCTTCAGTAACCTATCATCAGGCTCACTTAAAGAATGGTTTGCTTTTCTTTTTAATCATGGTTTATATATGTGCTGCTAAGACTTATACTTTTTACTCAAACTCCTTAAAGGAGTTGTAAAGGAAAAAATTGTTTTTGCTGAAATGACTGTTTACAGGGTATATAGACATAATAGTTAACTGGTTCCTTTTGAAAATGATTAAAAATAGATAATCATATAATGTACCTGCAGTTTCTAGTTTCGTTTTTGCATGTTGTTTCCTCCCTCTGTGCTGTACAGAGCCACAGAGCCAATACAGGGCAGTGATGGTTTGGAAAACAAAACTGATTGGTGCTGTGGGGTTTTAGACACACAGTAATCACACCTCCTTGAAGTTGGTGACCACAGAGAGAAAGCTCCCAGTACCGTGGTTATCAGGAAACAGACAACCAGGAAGTGTGGAGATCAGAGAAGAATTACAGCAACTTGAGAGCAAAAATGAGCAATGAGGACATGAAAACAGCACTGCATTAAGGGAAAGGAAGCTATTAAGATAACATTTCCTTTACAAACCCTTTAAAGCAGGCAATGAGTTTCTGCCATTAATTTATTTTGAAGGGAAGACTTGGGAGAAAAATACATTTACAGGGTAACTCCCCTTTTGTAGGGGGGAAAAAATAATAAATAATTGACTACCTGGAGTTGTCCTGTACACAGTGTGTGTACTGACCACTCGCCAGAAACCATAATTTCCTGCTTGTGTGATTGGCTCCCCAATTTTCCCAGAAGTCTGCCTAAGAAACAAGTCGGCTTTCAGGCATCCCCTGTAACAAAAATTTCATTTTTTGAAAGATACTTTTAATAAGAGCCCCTCTAAAGGGATGCAGACCCAGCAGATTTCCTCATTGGTGTCCTACAGCTGCACACCTGACAGTTAATTATGAAACCACTCCCATTAGACCCACTCAATACAGAGGCACAGACAAACAAGCATGGATTTCTTCAGAATAACAAAAGGTAGGAATCTGCAACAAAGGTTGTCATAATCCTTGCAATGTACATAGATCACCAAAAGTGGAGTAAAGCCTCATACACACACATGGTTTTCTTGGCAAGAAACCGTAAGAAAACTGCTGGCAGAGCTTTTTTGCCGAGTAAACCGTGCGTGTGTGTACGAGGCTTTGAGGTTTCTGGTCAAGAAAACTGCCCAAAATCTCAACGAGAAAAATAGTGTTTTCCTGCTGAGAAACTCGAGCATGTGTATACTTACCTCTCCATGGAAACCCACGCATGTTCGAAATGACTTTGATGCATGTGCGGGAACTTCCAAGGCATAGGAAAGGTGAAGCAATATGCGGGCCACGGCAACGAATGTGACGAGCGCATCGTTGTAGTCGATGATGTCACTGTGTTCGTGCCATTCAAAAGAACGGAGAATCCGGGCCGTGTGTACAGGGCTTTACACTTTAACTTTTTGTTTTTTTAAAGAGGAAAATATGAAATATAGCATATTGTGCCTTCTTGTCAGCCAGCAGGTGGAGCTCTAGTCTCCTTTTCTCATATGTAGCGTTGTCATTCTCAGCTATGCTGAAAGAAGCCTATTGTTTACCTTTTTGGTCATGCTCCTTCCACAGAAGCAGGGACATTCTATTGAACCAACCGATACCGCCTGATATTTGGCCCCTGTGTACGGGGCTTTAATATAGTAAAATTTCCAGAAAATTTGTTATGGCCAAAAGACATCTGTTGGTGAAGATGGACAGCCCATTGAAGCATGCTCCTTCGAAGAGCTACTCACCTTCAATTAGTTTCCAACAATGTTTTAATACTTGTGCCTGTGGACAGCAACTTCCAGATGCCTCTCTGTAAGAAACAATAAAAGGCACAGAACCAATCATTTTATTGCCTTTTCAGAGTAACTTTATGGGGTATACTTACAAAGCAGTAATTGTGAATTCACCACACATTCACCGGTAATGAATCGATCCCTGCTAATTAGAAATAAATATCCCCTCCCGCCATGTGTTTTCTGCATAAACTCTAGAACCTCTAGGTATGCTTTTTATTGCATAGTTTACATTGCTCCAGCTTGGACCAATTTAATTAAGTATATCTTATAACTACGAAATCGATGGGGAAGCTGCAAATCATTGCCGAATTTGGCACTACTACAGTGGTGGCTGCGATCCTCCAGGTCCTGTACGGAGATGCTTCCAGTCTGCAGATCATAAAAAAGAAAAAAATTGCAAAAGAGATTTGTTTAGCGTGCCTGGGTAATGGTCCAATGGAGAAAGCTGTGGGAGCGTGAACACTTCCAAAAAGTTAATGTAAGAGGAAATAGTCTTGGTCTAGCAGATATTTTATTATTGCCTTGAATCTTCCATGTAAAGTTTTACTGTGAAGCCGTTCCCAGTAATAGTTCATATGTCACCCTAGGAACACTGGGAAATGTAATACCCGATAAATATAAATAGCCCCCTTTACAATAGATATTATAGGCTTGAGAAAGCAGCCTGAGTGGCTCCTAAACGTATAGCGACGCCCCCTTTGCCCTCCAGCAACGTCTGACATCACTTCTGGTCCGGCCTGCACTACACTGATCCCTGACTTCCTGGTTCTGACCATACTTCCTGTTTTTTTTTTCCCACCTGGCGAGCGGTGGTGAGGCTGTTTCCTGGAATGAAGTGATCTGCCATCCATCCAGAAGTGATGGGATCCTGTGGATCACTGCTGTTGTAGAAGCCCTAAATATTACTGCGATTGTCTGCTTCCACAGGTATGAGATATGCATACCTACAGTGGACCAAGACGGAGCAATATAACAATGAAATACAAATGGTACCTAGAGTTTAGCTTTAAAGGAGACGTACAGCCAAACAAGCTTTGCACTCCTTCGACCCGATTTCAGCAGGCGGGGCTTAACAAACGGCTCACGCATATATATGTCGACACAATGCCTCCTGTGTGCAGATCTATGTATGTGTGTGTGTATATGTATATGTGATATAGATATATAGATATATATATATATATATAATGTCCCCTTTTAAGATGCGGCATTGTGGGCATGCGCAAGTGCCGATGTCGATGTCTCGATCATCTCACGGAGAGGAAGAACAAGGAAATGCTGATGTAAACAAGCATTTCCCCATTCTTCCAAGTGACAGGACACTGATCACAGCTCCCTGTAATCAGGAACGGTGATCAGTGTCCTGTCACACACAGCCCATCCCCCCTACAGTTAGAAGCACTCCCTAGGACACACTTAACCCCCCTTCAGCACCCCCTACTGGTTAACTCCTTTACTGCCAGTGTATTTTTTACAGTAATCGGTGCATTTTTATTGCACTGATCGCTGTATCAATGACAATGGTCCCAAAATGGCGTCAAAAGTGTCCGATGTGTCCGCCATAATGTCGCAGTCATGATAAAAAACCCTGATCGCTGCCATTACTAGTAAAAAAAAAATATTAATAAAAATGCCATAAAACGACCCCCTATTTTGTAGACGCTATAACTTTTGTGCAAACCAATCAAACGCTTATTGCGTTTTTTTTTTTTTTTTTTTTACCAAAAATATGTAGAAGAATACGTATCGGCCCAAACTGGGGTAATAAAAAATGTTTTGTATAATTTTTGGGGATATTTTTTTATAGCAAAAAGTTAAAAATGCTTTTTTTTTAAAAAATTGTCACTCTATTTTTGTTTATAGCGCAAAAAATATAAACCGCAAAGGTGATCAAATACCACCAAAAGAAAGCTCTATTTGTGGGAAAAATAGGGTGTCAATTTTGTTTGGGAGTCAGTTAAAGTGAGGCAGTGCCGAATCGCAAAAAGTGCTCTGGTCTTTGGCCAGCGAAATGGCCTGGGGGGTTAAGTGGTTAAAGAGTAACTAAGCCTTCATTTAAAAAAAAAAAAGTAACAAACCTGCCATACTTATCTTCTCTGTGCAGTTGGTTTTGCACACAGTGGCCCTGATCCTCTTCTTCTGGGGTCCCTCAGCGGCGCTCCTGGCCCCTCCTTTTTTCGAGTCCTTCTGTTGAAGAAGCGCTCTCCCTCGGGGTACTCATGCGGATGCGCTCCCGTGTCCTGCTGCTGTGTTTATTGACAAAGACAGCAGGACTCTGCCCCGCCCCCTGGCTCCTGCATCATTGGATTTGATTGACAGCAGCGGGAGCCAATGGCTGCACTGCTATCAATCTATCCAATCAGGACCCGAGACACCGGCTGGCACTGGTGTGCTCGTTCTCGGTGCTGCAAAGACTGGGCTCAGGGGATTAAAGGGGGGGGGGAGTCTGGGGGGGGGGTGCTGCACTGCATAGAATGCGTTAAGGTGAAAAACCACAAGGGTTTACAACCCCTTTTAAGCCACTATTGGCTGACGCCACAGAGCTGGTCCAGGCTCAGGAAAGTTGGCGACCATATGGTTGTGATCCGTCCACATGCCTGGACCAGCATCCGGCTCAGCCTCTCGGAGAGCTGCTGGCCTCTCCCACCCCCTCCACAGCCCAGCGATCCAGTGAGCGCTGGAGGGACAGAGCAGACAGCGGCGAATGTCTCTGCTCAGGGAGCCCTGAGAACTGAGCCATCGGTGGTGGTTGATCACTCGGTTCTCAGCCTTTCCCAGTGGTGGGACAGATGCAGCATCAACTTAGGTAAGTATGATTGTAAAATTTAAAAAAAATCCCATACTTGTCTTTTAATGCAGTAAAACAATGTACGTAGGGTTCTGTTTGCAGAACACCAGAAAGAAAAAAAATGTTCTATATTTTTTAAAGGCATGTTTGTTCGCATATCAAATATAACCTAATAACCATTTAGTTCAGTTTAAAAAAATAGGAAGGCCTGCTAATATGGAAATTGCTGATTCTACTTTGATAATAATGGAGTCATTGGGTGCTGTGCTGCGTCTCTTCCTGCCCTCTCTATAGCTCTTGTTTGGCTGACACATGAACCCCAGAAAGCTGCGCTCTTGTTGGCTCACATGAGAAGAGATTTTAGGAGTGATGGCGGTGTAGGGAAAATACATTTTGGGGGTTTCCTGAGATCATACTGAGGTTAGTGTGGTCAGTTTATCCGCAAACAATACTTCTCCCACCACATGGTTAGAAGAACAGGCCTGTTAGCAGCTTTGAGCAGTTTAGCTCGCTGCTATTAGCACTGTATAGTCCCTTCTTATGTTCAGCCAGCATCAGATTCTCATTGTAGCCAGCAGACGGCACTGCATGATTTATTCAGTATTGAGCTGTACATACAGAACATGGTTTGGTATCCACCTTCACTAGTCACAGCAGTGAGGCCTGGCAATGTCCTGTTTCTGTAATTGGCAATTGCACACAATGCAGTTCTGTCCATGAGTAGCCAAGTTCCTATATTTTATATTAGCTGGTGTTCTCCTTTTAAAGTTTTACTAAACCCAGGACCCTGCTTTCACTATGTCGGGTCTCCCACAGTACACAGAACATGGAAATGCAATAGTTTACATAGTTAGTCAGGTTGAAAAAAGACACAAGTCCATCCAGTTCAACCATAAAAATAAATAAAAATAAAAAATATCATACAATCCCATATACCCAATTCTATACTCACTGTTGATCCAGAGGAAGGCAAAAAACCACAGCAGAGTACGATCCAATTTGCTACAGCAGGGAAAAAAATCCTTCCTGAACCCTAAGAGGCAATCGGATTTACCCTGGAACAACTTTACCTATAATAGTTAGTACTCGGTTATATTATGTACATTTAGGAAAGTATCCAGGCCTTTCTTAAATAAATAAATAAATAAATAAATATATATATGTTAGTAAATATAAAACGGCTAAATACCTTTTCGCATAAACAGTATATAGTAGTCTTTTGACTTTTATCAGTGTCTGGTTAAAGCTTGTAGCAAGAGTTTTCATTCTCCTCTGACTGTCTTGTGAGGCTGCAGGAACCCTCTGTCTGAACAGTGCTGATTGGCCCTGTGCTGATCACATGCACCCTCCCAGGAAAAAACGCTCTGCACATGCTCAGTTTGGTGTGTATCGCTAGAGTGACTCCAAAGGCTGTGTCTTATCTGGAGATGGATTGGGGACAGGGGAAAAAGGGGAGGGATCAGAGCAGACAGGATCAAACAGCCTTTTTACACTAACCCCTTAGGTTCCACAGTGAGTATAACAAGCGTGATTTACTGCATATACCAGGGGTGTCAAACTGGCAGCCCTCCAGCTGTTTTGGAACTGCAAGTCCCATCATGCCTCTGCCTGTAGGAAGTCATACTTGTAACTGTCAGGCTTACAGTGCCTCATGGGACTTGTAGTTCCGTGACAGCAGGAGGGCCGCCAGTTTCCACACCTGTGGTATATACAGACTGATTTTACTGTTGTGAGTTTAGTAACAATTTAAGTACTGCAGTCGTTGGTGCATTTCTCACTTAGGAAAGATTCAAAATGTTTTTTATGTTTTTTTTTTTTTTTTTTTGTTACCATGTTTTTCATGTTTTTTTCCCACAGCTTAAACACCATAAACATTACGTTCTTCTTACTAAACATGCTCATTTATGACAAGGATAGAGGCTCGAATCTTGCCATACATGCTACAATCAGCTTGTAGTCTTTGGTTTTACTATGTATGGCCTGCTTGATTAGATGAAAATGAAACGGATAGCTGAAGTAAGCCCCATTAATACATAATGGCTGCACAATGTACAGAAGTTTGTACAGGTATATTTCCAGATTGTAATGTAGATTGGGGCGGCACTGATGGCTTGCAGCACTGGGGTCCTTGGTTAGAATTTCGGACAGAACACTATTGTCATGATGATTGCATGTTCTCTCTGTGTTCTCATATGTTTCCTCCGGGTACTCCAGTTTCCTCCCACACTCCAAAGACATGCTGGTAGGTTAATTGGTTGCTGTGTAAATTGGCTCATGTATGTGTGTACGTATTGGCTGTGTAAATGTGTTCTCACATTCTGCATGCCAGTTTTAAGAAAAGCAAGCGGGAAATTCTGGCAACCTACCTCATGAAAAAATTATCAATGACGTTTTATGGAAAAAGGCTTTTAAACATGTCAGACACGGTGCCCAGAAAGCTGGTCCATAGAATCGCAGAGGTCGGATACAACTGAGCGGACATATACACGCAATGTGTGATACCAGCTTTCCTGGGTCAGTGAATGACATGAATGGTTCTCTGCACTCTCTAATATGTTAGCAATACATACAATAAAGCAGTAATAAACCCAAAACAAAAAAATATTCTATTGAAGCTTACCAATCATTAGATGTGGTGGATGGCTTTTTTAGGCTTTTTCCTCTGTTTTCACCTAACAGTCTGGCCAGTAACACACCTCCTGTATTAGAGTGCCTTTACTCTGGATGAAGGAGCACAGGGGGCACTTTAGGACCGCATCATTGTCAGTCTGGGGAGAGTGGAGTGTTAGATGTACTAGCAGATTTAGATACGCTAACAAATTAAAACCAAACTTTAGTTCACACTGCAGCTACACAAGCAGTTACAATTCAAAAAATAGGACTCTATAAATAGGACTTTGAATGTCTCTCCAATGAACACAATACACATTGTGTTTACTTCCTCTTTAAGGTCCTGATGAAGCAGCTTCTGTCCACAAAACACGTCAACCTATGCTATATCAACAGGGAGGATATCCATGCCAAAATCCCATATCTCTCATTTGAGACAAGTGGTAGAATGTATCCACTTACAAAATAATTTAAAGTCCTATTTATAGAGTCTTATTTTTTGGATTTTTTATTTTTTTTTGCGGGGGGGGGGGGTAAGTTTTACATGTATAAATCAAACTGATCGCTGTAATCACCCCTTTTAGTGGTAAATGTTTTCTCTCAACACTCCTAACTGATACATTTTGCAAGAGAGCTTGTTTGACAGATGACAGACTTGCTCACCAGATCACCATGGACAGACTTGCTCACCAGATCACCATGGACAGACTTGCTTAACAGATCACCAGGGACAGACTTGCTTAACAGATCACCAGGGACAGACTTGCTTAACAGATCACCAGGGACAGACTTGCTTACCAGATCACCAGGGACAGACTTGCTTACCAGATCACCAGGGACAGACTTGCTTACCAGATCACCAGGGACAGACTTGCTTACCAGATCACCAGGGACAGACTTGCTTACCAGATCACCAGGGACAGACTTGCTTACCAGATCACCAGGGACAGACTTGCTCACCAGATCACCATGGACAGACTTGCTCACCAGATCACCATGGACAGACTTGCTCACCAGATCACCATGGACAGACTTGCTCACCAGATCACCATGGACAGACTTGCTCACCAGATCACCATGGACAGACTTGCTCACCAGATCACCATGTGAAAATAACAGAGAGCCTAATAAAGGAAAACAAATGCAGCCATCACATCTACGTATTGGTAAGCTGCATTATGATGCATTTTTCCCTTTGGGTTCGATACTGCTTTAATACATAAATATACTGTACATCAGCTCTATGGAATTGACGGGGTAAGTATTCTTCCAGTAAACACAAACAGATCTCGGCATATTTAGGTTGGATTATTAAAAGACTTCCGTGGGGTTTTATGCAGGTATGACATGTCCATTTTAATAAAGTTCTGAGAGATTGAAGTGAAGGGGTGTCATTCCCACACAGCCATTGCCATTTGCATCTGTCAGAACATCACCTCCGAGGCGGAAATATCATTTCCTGCGGCTCCTGGGGAAGCGTGATTCTCTGTTCACTTCTATATCCTGAGACTTTAATCACAAATAATTACATCTATTAAACTGCTCTGTGATGTTAGCATTGAATATTTATTAGAAGCCTCCAGAAATTAGACATCTAAAACACACTCCTGGGACTCCAGATTTACATTTTGAAGATATGTATAACTATGCAAGTACTTTGCAAGAGAAAAATTATAAAGCAACAAGAGAAATCTGTAGTATAGAGTTGGAGCCGAGGAAAAAAAATAAGGGGATTTACCTATAGCTAGTCCTGAATGCAGAAATGTTGTATAGTGTCATTCACTTTTTTTTTTTACTTGTGGGGTGGCATCTCCTTCCTTAAAGTGGTTCTAAAGCCTCAAGGTTTTTAACTTATGCATTCTATGCCTTAAGGTAAAAAAAAAGCTTCTGTGCTGCAGGAACACCCCCCCCCAATTCTTACCTGAACCCGATCTGATCCAGCGATGTACACAAGAGCAGCGGCTCTTACTGTTGCCTCCCTACTCATTGGGCAGATTGACAGCCGCTTTCAATCAAATTCAATGAATTCGCTGCAGAGGAGGGGCCTGGAGCGCTGGCGGGGACCCCTGAAAAGGAGGATTAGAGCTGATCTGTGCAAAAGCATTGCACAGAGTAGGTAAGTATTAAACAGTATATATGTTTTAAAAAACGGTTTAGTATCACTTTAAAATGTTTCTAAACCCTAACAATATTTTTTTTTATTATTGTTATTTGATTTCATTGGGTCCTTTAACCCCTTACCTTTTGTAAGCATTTTGTTATGTACTCAATAAGAGCAAATAAAAAAACCTGTTGATCCTGACAGAAAAATTTTGTAAGCTGATAACTCTTCAGAATGCACAGGGAATATCAGCCCTGCCCAGTTCAGCTCTATGAACTACAAAACATCTCTCCATATGTTATTGAAATGAGCAAGGAGGGTTTTCTGTAGTCTAAGTCTTCTACCTGTTGTAGGGTTCCAAATGTGCTGCTCCCTAAAAACAGCATGCCAAGGGCTTGCTCACACTTGTGTAGAGACAGACAATTTTCTACAGTGGAAAAAGACTGGTCTCCGCAAGGACACTCAGGAAACAGTTGTTTTCCTTGCGCCGTATTTACATTGGAAAACAGGTGGCAGGTGCTGAAGATTGCTGTATGGAACTCCACAGGATGTCTGCATTTTTCTGCACCACACCCAGGCTCTGTGCACTTGTTTCTAAGCATAGAAATAAATGAAATATCACATTGTGACATTTTTATAAAGTTAAAGTAAACGCTCCCAAAAAACCTCTGTTGAATTTTCTATGGCAGAGTATATGGAGAACTCACAGACCAGTCACTCAACTCCACTTTCAGTCTTCAATGATTTTGACAATGGAGAGGGAAGATATCTCGTGGGTAGGCACTTGAGTAAGGAGAGAGGAGCACCCAGTGTCCAGAATTATTCTGGACACCCGGTGCTCCTTTCTTCTCAAGTAGATCTTGGCTGAAGCAACAGCTCTATCATACCAGCAAGGCAGCTGCTCTAAAGATAGATCAACACCATCATTTACCCGTGGAGCCACCGAATATCTATCATGAACCATCCTACTGGTCCAAGCTAATCGATAGAAGGCGGCACTCTAATTTACAAACATATCATAGACATGATTGTTGTGGTATGCAAACAGCACATCCATCATGTCTCCCGCTGTTGCAGAACTACAAATGCCAATCGGTTGCTAGGGCCTAGGTCTAGTAATGCTGCGTAAACATATAAGTCAGATAAAGGTTGCAAACCGCTACTGTAGAAGAGAACAAAGCATCTGACGCACCATACTGCTGAATGTATTTCATTCAATGAAGGAAAGGAATTAAAACTGGTTGGATACAATTTTAGGTGCAGAAGCCACTTTCTATCAAAGGAAAGATGGTTTTACACGTACCTATTACATCCAATAACTGGTTGAGGCTTTGAAGGTAGACTAGGCTTTTCCATTGATTGCTTAACGTACTGAAGAAAATAAATATTGTAACACAACATTTTCACTGATCTTCCTGACCTCAGTCATTTCCAGTCTACATTCAGACCTGTGAGTCTTCTTGATGCTTTCACACGTTTAATGGATACAGCAAATATGAAGTTGTGAAGGGTTTGATTTTTTGCTAATTATGCCTTTGGCCCAGAGAAACTGATTTATTTATTTTTTATTAAATTGAAATGCCATATTTTTAGGAAAAAATCCCTGTAACAAAATTGCATACATTATAAAATTCTTAGAAGAAGGAAAATCACCGCTCAAGGTGGGTCTGCTATAGGGTCATACACAGGTGTAGGATTCCAAGGGTGCTGGCAGTGCACTAGGCAAGCATTGGCGTAAAATGAAGGATGGATGGCCGCACTCCAAACCAAACAGGTTGTCTTTATTTAAACGAACAGCAAAAACATATAAAATTCTTACATTTCTCTGTTCTGAAATAGTTGATATTTGCCTCACCATATCCTTTCTCATTTCTTCATGCACACTAGTGTTTGTGCAGTTCCATTAAAAAAAAAAATCACAAAAATGCTATTAGCAGCATTTAAGAGCGTTCCTGCTGGAAAAACATTCAAAAAAACTCTACAAAATGTTTTTTGATTTTTTTGCTCCTAGATGCCAAAGCTCAAAAAATGCTAATAGCCTAAAGTAGCGCGAATGGACACTATTTAGCTTCTAGAAGCAGAAAAAAATGCTAATAACAGCTTCTTGGAGCTTAAAAACTAGTGTGCATGGAGCCTTAAGCCGGGTACACACTCTGTTGGTTGCATGAAAAAACAACATGCAAGGTTAGTCCAGTGATCTCCCCCCCCCGCTAAGCTATTGCGCTCTGACAGGGCCCCCCCCACCAGAACACTCCGACCAACGCTTTCTGCCATTGGCACAGAGCACTGATTTAGAAGTCGGTTGGCTGCTGGTTTTCCAGTATGCATGTTCAACAGAAGCCAGTGGAATAACCGGCTTCTGTCGGACTTACTGATACACAAAGGCAGATTGTCGACTGTTACTTTTTGTACGGGGAAATGTCTCCTGACATTCTACCCTATTGGCACCACCCAAAAATGTGGCTTCGCAAAATGTATTTCAAAAGTGAAGGAGCCGGGTAGAAAATTGCAGCTAACCAGTGCTTGCATCCAGTCAGTGGCAGTCGTGAGTATTTAGACAGCCATAGGTGCTGCAGCTATCTGAATTCTAGGGATGCACCAATACCATTTTTTTAAGACCGAGTATGGGTACCGATACTTTTTCTCAAGTACTTGGCAATACCAATTACCGGTACCTATTTTTAGTGTCATGGTTTCACGGTAGAGCACTTGCCAGAGCTTCTACAGTCCGGATGTCCCGTCTCACACTGCCACACCCTCGCACGACGTCCTATATGCGAATGTGAACCAAAATCCTTTTCTACGGAGCCAGGTCACATGTGAGGGTCAGCTGCTGTGCAATTAAAAAAAAAAAAGTCCGGTACCATTTTCATCCCAGTAAAGGTGTGATTTCCGATGCCATACACTTTAACAATTTGCACTGGAATTGCAACTGAACCAGCAAACGAAACCGCACCAAGCACTTTTACAAATCGCACTGCAAATTAGACCCGCACGTATGTGAACCCAGGCTTAAGGTGGCGATTAATATCGGCACCAATACCGGTATAGGTGCAATGTTACTGAATACAATAGTTGGCAGTGGGGATTCCTTCATCCACGCTGTTGACTATGAATGTGGGAATAGATTGATTTCTCTCATTCAATCCATAGTCCAAGTGTGTATGACTATCCTTAGAGACGTTCCCATGCCTTTTGAATAGAGTACCTCTTAGGTTCTGTTGTGTATTTTGAACGGGAAGTGACGAGAAATCTCCCTAATTGGGAAACCGAGATTGCCCCTCAATCCAAATGGTAGCGAAAAAAACATTGGGTGTCAAATATGAACTTCAAATATGGAATAAACTACGTGGTGTTCTGTATACAATGATGTCTGTAGTGTGTTTGCTTCGTGTGATTTTGTAGATCTCCTCCTTGTTGTGTTGGAATATTTGGTGACCCGTTCCCCTCTGACTCATTGTTTTGTGTAACTTGTTTGCTGGGATGAATAGACCTTATAAAATGTTGTAAAACACAACTTGCTTTAGACATTCTAGTGAGCGTATAATATTTGTTGATTGGTAACGTTCGAGTCGAGAAAAATAGCTTTTTAAATATATATATTTTTTGGTATATTTATCCAAGTGATGTGTACATTTGATTTATATTTTGTGTATATAGCATCATACTTTTAGAATCTGGTTACTCCCACTCTGTCATCATAAACAGATTCTGCAAGGAGCGTTGTGATGTAATTCTCTTGCAGCTTCAGATTGAACGGCTGTGGTGGAAATGTATCAATTCTGTTGCACAGCAAGGCCATGCAAAACGGGAACAAAGAATCCGATTTATGGCAAGATCTCAGCTAGTTGTAAATTTACCCTCTGCTGTTCAGATGTAGTACTGTGCCCCGATCACGTCATAAAGAACTTCACTCTACCCACTTTTTGCTGGGTAGCATGCCCAGGAATCCAGCGGTGTCGTGTAGTGATCTGTTGCTGAACACGGAGTCTCGCGTTGCCATTTTTATCTGTGACGATTAGGGCTGCAACTAACGATTATTTTCATAATCGATTAGTTGGCCGATTTATTGTTTCAATTAATCGGATAAGAGCCTTAAAAAAAAAAAAAAAAAAGTTTAAATTTTTTTGGGCCAATTTGTTGTTGGGCAGATTACAAAACACAAATTGCCGCAAAAAACACATTACATGCTTTTTTGCAGCTTCTCCATTGAAGTATATTGAACCAAAAAAAAATAAAAAATAACATCGTTTTACGTTAAAAGTCCTTGCCCTTTCCAAATACGCAGCAGCTGAAAAAAAATCATGGATGTGAACGTGTCCCTTTAAAAAAACAAGTAAATGAACTGTAGTGTGATTTTACAAAAAGCAGCAAAAAACAGAGGTGTGAACCCAGGCCTGAGACGTTTAGTAACATAAAAAAAAAATAAGTACAAAAAGAGCAAATAATCGCTACTGTAAGGGGTCCTTTTTTTTTTTTTACTGTGGGACAGTGAAAGTAATATTTACAGTAGCGATTTGCTTTTTTGTACTTTAACCACTTAAGCCCCGGACCATATTGCTGCCTAAAGACCCAAGGTGTTTTTACAGTTCGGGACTGCGTCGCTTTAACAGACAATTGCGCGGTTGTGCAACGTAGCTCCCAAACAAAATTGGCGTCCTTTTTTCCCCACAAATAGAGCTTTCTTTTGGTGGTATTTGATCACCTCTGCGGTTTTTATTTTTTGCGCTATAAACAAAAATAGAGCGACAATTTTGAAAAAAATGCAATATTTTTTACTTTTTGCTGTAATAAATATCCCCCAAAAACATATATATTTTTTTTTCCTCAGTTTAGGCCGATACGTATTCTTCTACCTATTTTTGGTAAAAAAAATCGCAATAATCGTTTATCGGTTGGTTTGCGCAAAATTTATAGCGTTTACAAAATAGGGGATAGTTTTTTTGCATTTTTATTTTTTTTTATTTTTTTTTACTACTAATGGCGGCGATCAGCGATTTTTTTCGTGACTGCGACATTATGGCGGACACTTCGGACAATTTTGACACATTTTTGGGACCATTGTCATTTTCACAGCAAAAAATGCATTTAAATTGCATTCTTTATTGTGAAAATGACAGTTGCAGTTTGGGAGTTAAACACAGGGGGCGCTGTAACATTTAGTGTTCACTTTGTGTGTGTTTACTAGTGTAGGGGGGTGTGGCTGTAGGAATGACATCATCGATCGGGTCTTCCCTATAAAGGGAATCACCCGATCGATACGCCGTCACAGTGAAGCAGTGTTTACACATGGCTCTCCCCGTTTTTCAGCTCCGGGGAGCGATCGCGACGGAGCGGCTAAAAACAAATAGCCGCGCCGTCGTCCCGGATCGCTCCCCGAGCGGACCCGACCTCCGCATGTACCGGGGGGGGGTCCCGATCGGACCCCCCACCCATGTCTAGCAGAGGACGTACAGGTACGTACATGTGCCTGTCCGTGCCATTCTGCTGACGTATATGTACATGAGGAGGTCGGGAAGTGGTTAAAGGGCTAATTTTAGTTGTTTTAACCCCATTATGTTACTGGCAGATTAATCGATTATGAAAATTGTAATCAATTAATTTCATAATCTATTTCATAATCTATTAATCTATTAGTTGTTTTTCGGCCCTAGTGACGATATCAGAAGGCTGCTTACTGTTATCAGACAACCAACTCCCTAAGGCAGGGGTCTCAAACTGGTGGCTCTCCAGCTGTTGCAGAACTACAAGTCCCATCATGCCTCTGTCTCAGGGAGTCATGCTTGTAACTGCCGGCCTTGCAATGCCTTATGGGACTTGTAGTTCTGTAACAGCTGGAGGGCCGCCAGTTTGAGACCTCTGCCCTAAAGAGCAGACTCCTAGGATGTATTAACATGGGTATCCCATGATGCTTCCAGCAAGTGACATGCCATTTTTGCCTAGGCGAAGACCATAGGAAGTTTGAGGAGAAGTGAAGTCGCCTAAAAAGGTAATTGAAAAAAATAAAGGAGGGGACTAGGGATTACGTGGCGGGGAGGGGGAAGGTCAGTTTTAAGCTAGCCATATACAGCTCTATTTTTGACCGATACCTACTAAATCAGGCAAAATCTGAACCATTGGTGACCCTGTTGACGTATGACCATTGGAAGTGTGGGGAAATCCCACATTTTAGCATTGTCACCAAACAAGGGGGATTCTTCTAATGAAACCTACTCAGTTTGTGTCTCTGGGACAGGAAGTGAAGGCAAATTTCCTCAGTGATACACAGACAGCAACACACTAACCTTGCTGGTGTTTAATCCTTTCCTGTTTTCTCCAAAACAGAAAAGAAAAATGAAGGCTATAGATACTTCAAACCTGTCTGCATTTATGTCTTGGCTCTGGTCATAGTGCTGGCGGGTTATTTGAACCAAATAAAGTATAACTAAGAACAAAACCTTTTATTTTTATTTTGGATAGAGTGGAGAGGGATTAGAACACCTGCCATGTTCTTATTGCTGTCTGTGCCTCCCGTTGGGGAGATTCACCCTCTCTATTTGTCCTGCTTACCATTATCAATAAAAGTGAACGTAAAAGTAGGAAAATGTCCTCAATGGGACAAAGAGGGCAAAAACAAACCTTAAAGGGGTTAAAACCTTCTCTTACTCTATCCAAAATGAAAAAAATAAATAAAAAATGTTTGCCTATAGTTCTACTTTAAATATAAAATATAAGGTGTTCTTTATTCTAATTTTTACCAGCCTCAATTGTTTATTGGTAAAATGTGGCGGCCTTGCTATATCTTAATCTATCGGAGATTAAATTGGTCTCGAAGCAGATGACTAATGCTTTAATCAGGATTGATTTTGCCTATTGATCAAGATTAGGTTGGATTTTGTCAGCTAAAGTGGAAAATTTGATTGGTTGACGCTGCTATAGACAGAAGCAGAATATATATATAAACACAGCGCTTTACATATACATTGTACATTCACATCTGTCCCTACCCTCAAGGAGCTTACAATCTAAGGTCCCTAACTAGCATTCATATACTAGGGCCAAGTTTAGACAGAAGCCAATTAACCTACGTGTGTGTGTGTGTGTGTGTGTGTGTGTGTGTGTATATGTATGTATGTATATGTATATCTATATATATATATATATATATATATATATATATATATATATATATATATATATATATATATATATATATATATATATATATATATATATATATATATATATATATATATACAGGGAGTGCAGAATTATTAGGCAAATGAGTATTTTGACCACATCATCCTCTTCATGTATGTTGTCTTACTCCAAGCTGTATAGGCTCGAAAGCCTACTACCAATTAAGCATATTAGGTGATGTGCATCTCTGTAATGAGAAGAGGTGTGGTCTAATGACATCAACGCCCTATATCAGGTGTGCATAATTATTAGGCAACCTCCTTTCCTTTGGCAAAATGGGTCAAAAGAAGGACTTGACAGGCTCAGAAAAGTCAAAAATAGTGAGATATCTTGCAGAGGGATGCAGCACTCTTAAAATTGCAAAGCTTCTGAAGCGTGATCATCGAACAATCAAGCGTTTCATTCAAAATAGTCAACAGGGTCGCAAGAAGCGTGTGGAAAAACCAAGGCGCAAAATAACTGCCCATGAACTGAGAAAAGTCAAGCGTGCAGCTGCCAAGATGCCACTTGCCACCAGTTTGGCCATATTTCAGAGCTGCAACATCACTGGAGTGCCCAAAAGCAAAAGGTGTGCAATACTCAGAGACATGGCCAAGGTAAGAAAGGCTGAAACACGACCACCACTGAACAAGACACACAAGCTGAAACGTCAAGACTGGGCCAAGAAATATCTCAAGACTGATTTTTCTAAGGTTTTATGGACTGATGAAATGAGAGTGAGTCTTGATGGGCCAGATGGATGGGCCCGTGGCTGGATTGGTAAAGGGCAGAGAGCTCCAGTCCGACTCAGACGCCAGCAAGGTGGAGTACTGGTTTGGGCTGGTATCATCAAAGATGAGCTTGTGGGGCCTTTTCGGGTTGAGGATGGAGTCAAGCTCAACTCCCAGTCCTACTGCCAGTTTCTGGAAGACACCTTCTTCAAGCAGTGGTACAGGAAGAAGTCTGCATCCTTCAAGAAAAGCATGATTTTCATGCAGGACAATGCTCCATCACACGTGTCAAAGTACTCCACAGCGTGGCTGGCAAGAAAGGGTATAAAAGAAGAAAATCTAATGACATGGCCTCCTTGTTCACCTGATCTGAACCCCATTGAGAACCTGTGGTCCATCATCAAATGTGAGATTTACAAGGAGGGAAAACAGTACACCTCTCTGAACAGTGTCTGGGAGGCTGTGGTTGCTGCTGCACGAAATGTTGATGGTGAACAGATCAAAACACTGACAGAATCCATGGATGGCAGGCTTTTGAGTGTCCTTGCAAAGAAAGGTGGCTATATTGGTCACTGATTTGTTTTTGTTTTGTTTTTGAATGTCAGAAATGTATATTTGTGAATGTTCAGATGTTATATTGGTTTCACTGGTAAAAATAAATAATTGAAATGGGTATATATTTGTTTTTTGTTAAGTTGCCTAATAATTATGCACAGTAATAGTCACCTGCACACACAGATATCCCCCTAAAATAGCTAAAACTAAAAACAAACTAAAAACTACTTCCAAAAATATTCAGCTTTGATATTAATGAGTTTTTTGGGTTCATTGAGAACATGGTTGTTGTTCAATAATAAAATGAATCCTCAAAAATACAACTTGCCTAATAATTCTGCACTCCCTGTGTGTATATGTATATATATATATATATATATATATATATATATATATATATATATATATATATATATATATATATATATATATATATATACACATACACACAATGTGTGTGTGTGTGTGTGTGTGTGTATATATATATATATATATATATGTGTGTGTGTGTGTGTGTGTGTGTGTGTGTGTATATACACCGTATTTATCAGCATATAACGCGCACTTTTTTTCCCCTTAAAATCAGGGGAAAATCGTGGGTGCGCGATATACGCCGATACTGCTGTTCCCGGGCGCAGCCGCCGACATATACCGAGCGCAGTACACTCGGCTCCACTCGCGGTCACGCCCTGTCCCGCCTCCTAGCCTTTATGCGAGAGGAGCCGAGCCTAGCCGAGTGTACTGCGCTCGGTATATGCCAGCAGCGGCGCTCAGAGACAGCGTGGGAGAAGCGGGGAGGACAGCGCGGGAGAAGCGGGGAGGATACCACCAAGGCCACAGACTGACGCTGGACCGGACAAGGCCGTCAATGGACGCCGGGCAAGACACCGTCGAGGGGCATTCAAACTGTAAGTATTTCTTTTTTTCCTTAGAACTCCCTTCTAGGTTTGGTGTGCGCGCTATACGCCGGTGTGCGCTTTACCCCGATAAATACGGTATATATATATATATATATATATATATATATATATATATATATATATATATATATATATATATACACACACACACACACACGATAAACTTGCTCTGTGCATTGGTTTTTGCATGGAGCAGCCCTGATCTTCCTCTTTTTGGGTCCCCTACCCGTGCTCCTGGCCCCTCCCTCCTGCTGAGTGCTCCCAGAGCCGCTGCTCTGCATGTCCATTCCAACACAGCCGAGCATTGGCCCCGCCCCCTCTCTCTCCTCATTGACTCACTGGCTGTGATTGGCTACCGCTGTTGTCTTAGCCAATGAGGAGAGCCGAGGCTCTCGTACACTTTACTGGATCGCAATGGGGCTCAGGTAAGTATTGGGGGGGCTGCTGCACACAGGTTTTTACCTTAATGCGTGGAATGCATTAAGGTAAAAAAAAAAAAATTCTGCCTTTACAACCACTTTAATTTGGTTTTTCCATTGTAACCATAATGGTCATCAGAGCTCATACACATGTAGTACCAGTTATAGCAAGTACTATGTAGCTACCCTTTGCATATATATCTGTTACAAGATCCTTTGATCACCTTGTCTGATGGCTTTAGTGGCTTAGTAAATGTCAAGCAGCCGTTGTGAAAATACTGATTTATGAATAACGCCTCTTGTAATGATTGGCTAGCACAGATTGACCCTTTTTGTAGTAGACAGATGTTGTTCTGGTTTCCCCTGATAGCTTGTTTAGCTGGTTAACATGTTTTATTGGCTGTGTGTTCTGTATAACTACACACCAGCAGAGCATAAAAATACTCCAAATTCCCTTCCAGCAGTCAAACTAGATAGGCGGCTTTCCAGAGCATCTCTGCAGAGGCTTTTACCATGACTTATCTCAGGGAGGTGTTTTTTTTCCCTTCTCCTGCCCACATCCGTTTGCTGACTCGGACACTGGGTCTAGGTTACTTAAAGATCTTATTTGTGTGCTGTTGCTTGAATAGAATGTGCAAGAGGTGAACCTTGCTACAGCTCCCTGCTATGCTGCAAAATCAGACTCAGCTTTTTAATGCAACCTTTTTATTAGATGTTATTTCTGTTTATTGGACGCCAGTTATTCTTTGCCGGGACTAAGTGCAGATGACAATGAGATAGGAACCATTAAGCAGAAGAGAGCTGCATTGATTTTGCAGCAGGTGATAATGCAACAGTAGTGTGTAGCATGCTGGGGGTGGATGACTTGGGGGAAGAGACATCTAATTTTGGGAGAGAATTCTAACCCGGCTTGAAGGACCTGCAGTCTGCCTCTCTGACTCGGCTGCAACTTTCCCTGTGGATGGGAGAGGATCCACAGTGTGCGACTTCAGGCTGACGTCTTGAAGAGAATGCATAACAATGACACTGGGGAATCTCACTGTTATTCTGCAAGGTGACTCCAACCCAGTTTCTCCCACCGCTGCTGGGGAAAAAAAATTGAGAAGTCCGGTGATAATGATGGAGGAGGAGGAAGAGCTTCAGTGCCAAGCTCCAAATGCACAATCTGTGGCCATACCTTCACCTTAACAAACAGCCCTTTCTCTGACTGCTGAGTGAGCTGTAATTTTGCAGAGGAGGCAATTATCATGGAATATTAACGGGAGAAAATAGGACTATTGTGGTATTCAGAACCTGCTCAGATCAAAACTTTTTTTTCTTCTCGTCCCCTGTCCTGAAACTCAGTTGCTTTAACTTCTGGGAAGAATTTTGTATCTTGTTGCTTCTTCGGAAATTTGTCTGGACTGTTCTATTGTCGTTACATTTTAATGGACACAAGGCATTCACTGTGCAAATTGTTTCTTTTGTCATTGATGGAAGCTTAGTTGCTGAATTAACAGTTCCGCTAAGTTGTTTGCATTGCTGAACTTTTTTCTTTTTTTTGTCTTTTTTTTTTTTTTGCCTTTTTTTGTTTTTATTGTTGGAAGTTGGCTTTAATTGTAGGCTTTTTTTTATGCAGGGTCCATTCTTGTTTCCGCAGTTTGTGTTTTATTCTTTTTGCTGTGGTCCACTTATCCCCTTACTGTATACTGTGCTGCAGACCCTTTAAAAAACAAAATGAATGTATGTTTTGCTTGTATCCATTATCCCGATCCTCATCGAGTACAAACCAAATGTAATGATATGACTGTTTAGGCCCTTTCTGTTGGGATTGATTTTAAACTGATGGTGATCTTGATGTGGTTTTACATCTTTTTGCTACAGACGGCTTGATTCTAGATGAAATGCTTTTTGGGTTGCATAGGCAGTTCTGCATTGGCACAGGTTAGCAGCACTTTTCAGTATGCGTTTCTTGTTTGCATGGATTGAGAGGCACACTGATGACACTTTCTCCGACTAAACGCCAGAGTGCTTCAGCATCTGTAAATAGCTTGATCTCTAATGAGGATGTGCAGTTGAGGCAATTGATTGAATAGCTGCAGTCGTCAGTGTGTATCTCCTTGCTCTCTGCACACTGCCAGGGGAGGGGGGAGAGCGGCAGGATCAGATCCAGCTTCTTTCAGAATTGGAAGTAGCACGGATCCCCTGGGCCAAAAGGCCAGGATTGTTCGTCTTCGCTGCGCCAGTTTCCTGAGAACGGTGGACTGTGCCAGGCTGCACAGCCCCTGCTATGACACCGGCATTTCTTTAAGCCAGTGCAGCACTGCATAGGATGTAGATCCATGTGTGGGATTCTTGGTTGCGTCTCCGAAGTTGGACTCTGCCCAGGCTTTGAAGTGGAGATGGGTAGCACTTGTGATAAAGGTACATGCAAAGAATGTGTTTTTTCTTTTTTTCTGGATTTTAAGATTCAGACTTGTCCATTTAACTCACGGTTGACCCATAGTCGTACAGAGAAGGGATTAATTTGCTAAAGGAGTAGAGGTTGTTCACCTAGCAATGTGAATATACCCTATACAAAGTGAATATTGGTAATCAGGTGGTCCTATAGTCATCAAATCAATATATGGGTCTTTGGTTTGTATAAATTGTATAATTGATCATTTTTAAAATCCTATAAATTATTGAATTGCTAATTTTAGAATCATATTAGTGCTATATTTACTAGATAAGTTCCCTTCGGCAACTCGTAGATGCTTCCAAAGAAAGGTATATTCCAGTGGGAAGGACTACGATCATCAGTGGTCATATGGTCACTTTGAATAACCAATCGTGTTCAAAGGAAATAAAAAATGATTGGCTGTTTAAAGTAAACACAGCTTCATATTCTTCACCAACGTTCACTTTACGATGTGAACAGCTTTGACTCCTTTAGTAAATTAACCCTACTGACACGCTTGCTGGTTTTAGACTTTCCACAATTGCATACATGTGTCTAATTATTATTAGCAGTATTCTTTCCATTCTAAAAAATTCCTGTAATTTTTCACCTAACCGGTCTTTCCTTTTTTACCATTGTCCGTAGAACAACACGCTACATGTTTCCTACAAATGCGTATTGAAACATTAAATTAGACTGATAAATTAATAATATTAGTCGTGTTAAATATTGTGGCTAGTTTAGTAACAGTGATATTTGTAAACCTAGATATATTTAACAACCTAGTCAAAGGCCAGAGATGTACCGGAACCCTCAGCAATCAATCCGATCAATCACTAGCCCTCCCACTGTAAGCTGATAAACGTTTACCTTGCGAAAATTTTCTGAAAACCTCAGATGGGTGCCCTTGGTTACTAAAGCATAATTGGGTGAATTAGTTTAATTTATAGTCTGTATGCTATATTGGAGCCAAAAAAGTATGGGTGCAAATAAAGTGCTGATTTCTGGTCTACTACTTCTATAAAATGGAATACTGCACATGGAGCACAAAGGTATTTTAAAAGTATTATTATTGTTGCAGAATAAGAAGGCATTATAAACCTGCAGCAAAATGTAGGAGGGTCATCACAGAATTATTTAAAGTTTTTTGGCACGCACTGCAAGCTAGAAAGAACATCTACTGCAGCTGTGAATACAAACCAATCAGGTCCCGTTTTTTTGTCAAAGCTGAAAGCGGGAATATACAGCGGCCGTTTGAGAAAAAAAAATAAACACCTGTAACACAATTGCATAATTGCTGGCATGCATCGCATACTTGCACATTATGAAATACTTACCTTAGAACAAAGCCTTCCAGCAGCAAGCTGTCACAGCGGAAGGGGCTGACATCTTCCCCCGGTCTGGGTTCACGGACTCCAGCTGTGTGAGTGGCCAGAGCTGTGATGACATCACTCCTGCCCATGCACGCACGTGCTCTCGGTTTCGGCACGAGGCTCCGGAAGGTCCAGCACAGTCCGGTGACCTCACCGGCTGCATCCAGGGTGAATATCTTTTAAACGGTGCTCGTTTCGGAGATATTCATTTTAACTTATTATAGACTTATCTGTAGGTAAAAATCACAATGCGAGCTTTACTACCACTTTAATTTAACGAGCTGAAGTTGGAAGCGGATTGGCTACCATGTAGCAGCACAAGATTTTGTATATCAACCCCAATGTCTGAAGCCTTTTACATAACCATGGGCTTTTAACTTTAGCTTGTTCAATTCAAAGTACCGTATATACTCGAGTATAAGCCGAGTTATTCAGCACATTTTTTTGTGCTGAAAATGCCCCCCTCTGCTAATACTTGAGTCACCTTTTTGCGCCTGATCTCCCAGGTTTGGGGACTTGGTGCCGGCCGTAGGTCCCTTGGACCCCAAACTTGTCACGTATGTAGCCCCACTTTTCCTCCACAAGTGTGCAACTTGTTGTCCGGGGGACCTACGGCCGGGAAGCACCGATTTTTCAAACCCGGGCACCCCTTCCATAGACTCCCATGTTAAACGGTAATTTCTCCGGTGACTTTGGGGACCTGGTACCAGCTGGTCGTAGGTCCCCTGGACCCGGAACATGGCACACATATAGCCCCATTTCTCCTCTAACTGTGTGCAAAGTTTGTTGTCTGAGGGACCTTGGGCTGGGGAGCACCGATTTTTCAAAGCCGGGCACCCCTTCGATATACTCCCATGTTAAACGTCAGACTAGTCATGGGCACAGTGAGGCATGCAGATGGACACCCTAGGCTTATACTCAAGTCAATACATTTTCCCATTTTTTTTTTTTTGTGGTATAATTAGGTGCCTCGGCTATACTCAAGTATATATGGTATAACTAAAGGCAAAACTTTTTTGTTTTGGATATAGTGGAGAGAGATTAGGACACCTGAGAGTTTTTAGTGCTATCTGTGCCCAGCCCCCCCCCCCCCCCCGTTAGGGAGATTCACCCTCTCGATTTGTTCTTTTTACCATTATCATTGAAGGTGAAAGTAAAAGAAATTTTAAAAGTTTGGGTTGTCACCAGAAAAGTAATAGCATGGAAATCTTCCAATGGGGACACTAGTTCTGGTGACCTGAGGGTCCCCAAGGAATTCCCTTAGTTTGCAGGGATTTTCTCTCACTTCCTGTTTGACTTTGGGACAGGAAGTGAAGGAAAGTCTCTGCAATCAGACACAGATGGTAAAAAAAAAAAAAAAAAAAAAATAACAGGGGTTATAACCTTCCCTTTCTCTATCCAAAATTTGGGGGGGAAAAAGTTTTGCCTATAGTTCTACTTTAAGTTTTGACAAAAAAAAAACTGGAAGCAGGGTCGCACCAGATTTTGCACTCGCCAATTTTAGTAAATCTACCCCATTGTTTTTATTGGTATTAAAACTAAGCAAGGGTTGGCTTCGTTGACAGTTTACATTTTTTTTATTTGGCGAGGTGTTAAAAGACAGTTTTTAATGTTTTCTATTTAGCTGAGTTGTATAATAAGCTTGACTCAGGGCTGGTCAAGTCTCAGGAACCAGGTAGTCCATGAACTTGACATTATTTTAGCCTTTATTGGCTCCTTAAAGCTCCCGCCGTCCCTGGATTGGACTGCTCTGCTCCTAAATTATATAAAGATGATTCGGCCCTGCATTTATGCTGAATGTGTGTTTTCTTATTCTGCATTTATATCTGTATCTAAGTAATGTGAGTCTCGGTATCTGGCAGTCTGTTTATTTTGTAAGGCATATTTGTATCAATGGAATTCACCTGTTGAGCGTGCTCTACTGTATCCTAATCCACTCCCAGAGACCTACGCTTGGAATGTGTTCTTCTCACTGTCTGCAGAGTTCATTCTTTTTATTTTGTCTGCTCCGAGGAGCCCAACTGTGAAATCTAAAGAACAATTATCTTTTCTCACAAGAAGCTTAAACAAAAAGATGCTTGTTATTATTTGACAAGCCGCCCTGCTTGTTCTGCTTAGAGAATGGTGAGGTTTTATTTTCCACTGTTGACCTTACGTCAGTCTCATGTCAGGTGTTTTTTCTTTACTTGTACAGAGGTGCCAGCTGAGAGGTCGCCACGAAGGAGAAGCATATCGGGAACCAGCACATCCGACAAGGCTAGCTCCATGGACCCTGCCAGTACCTCTCCATTTAAAGTCTCTGTAAGTTATTAATATTTCTTTTAATCTCTGTGGTCTCTACTATACACAATAATAGGTGCTCTTTGCATTTGTGTTTATCTACTCTTGAACACTTCTTCGTAAAACCTTTGTGTGGCTTCAAAAATAAAGACTGGGTGTCAGCTACCTGTAGATCGTGATCTACCAGTAGATCACGGACAGGTGACTTGTAGATCACGGTCTGGGCTTGCTGACCCACTATCCCAGAGCATCAAACAGAGTGCAATGCAGAGGGATTACTTGTAAAGTTGGAGCTATAGTAGGGAGCAAGAGCCGCGTAAGCCGATGCCTCCTCTGTAGCACTGGCTCCTGTCCCATGCGGAGTGATACCAACTGCACTCCACCTCTTATCCCGGCTATCGGTCTCCAGAGTGGTGCCAGCAACAGGAAAGAAGCGATTCTACAGGTCACTGTGACCCAATACACTGGGTATAATAGTATAGGGCTGCTTTCACACTGATGTGCTGCGATTTACCCACAACGCAGGTGCAGTGTACCTGCAGCTTTCATGCCAATTTGCTGCGCTTAGCCATAGACTTCTATTATATCCTGCTGTTTTAATACCCCTGAACTTTACGTGTGAAAGAGCCCTAAGGGTGCCGCGGTCAAATGCAAATAAGGGCTCTTTTAGAAAGTTCAGCAGGTACTGCTGCTGCTATGAAAAGTGATTAGAGTGTGCTGACAGGTGGTATGGAGGCGATATGTTGCCTCCTTGCCACCATAAACCCATGATTGCTGTGCAATGCATGACACGGTAGCATGGCAATCCGGTGTGAGGAGGCAACCCTGTGCTCAGTGATCTTTGACTTGTTGTTCAGGTAGATGGCCACCTCTTTAAGGTTGCCTAACCCTGACATAGACATGCTATATGTTGCTGTAGACTCATTAAAGTGGTTGTACACCTCGGACATAAAATATGAACAAAGAATATCACTCTATAGTGTGTACTTATCTCAGTTAAAAGCATTAAGTGTCATTCCTGTTTGCTGCTTTGTTCCTCTATCAGTTTTCCTGACACCAATAGACAAAGGGTGACAGGGAAGGGAGCATCATCTCTGTTCCTGTGTGCTGTGTGGAGGGAGGTGGGTCCCTTCCCTCCAATCTGCTCTCAGATTTCTCCTTAAGCTCTGCAGATTGTAATTTCAGCTTTTCGCACCCTGTTTTCTGACAGCTCAGACAAGCTTTAATCAACTCTTGACTTAAACAGATGTATAGTAGATAAGACTGCAAATAAACAGATAAAACTTAGATAGGAGGATTTGTTTAATCTCTGTGTATCACCTGAGGCCAGTCACTTCACTAGATATATGTAAGGGTTCACAATGCCTTATATATATATAAAGGCAAAAAAAGACAATAATACATTTGCTATGAGAGTACAAAGGTGGAACTAGAGATTTTGTTCCCCAGACAATCCGTTTAGAATACGTTCTGGCAATTTTTAAATATTTCACACAACATATTTCCCTTCACCTTGCACCCCCTACTCTGTTGTATTTTGCACCTCTGAAGAGAATTGGAGGACGTACATTTAAATTCCTTCCGGTATTGGCTGTTGTAGAGACCTCTGTTTCTACAATGTCTAAGTAATGTCTGTAAGTATTAGCCCTCAAGCCTGGTGCACACTACAGTCTTTTTTTCTTTTCTTTTTTTGCCACTGTACTAACCACGCAAGGTTAGTCCAGCGATCTCCCCCGGTGAGCTGTGTTCTGAAAGGGGGACTCCCTCCAACAACCCCCCCCCCCCCCCCCCGCCAGAACACACCAATAAGTGCTGATCAGGGATTGGTTGGCTGCTGGTTGTCCAGCATACACGGCAGACCTGCCAAACTGTCATATCGACGGGCAGAATTTCAGCTGGTATTTTTTGTACCGACCAATGTCTCCCGACATTCTGCTTGTTGTGAACGGGGCTTTAGAAAGACCTCTGTATTCACTGATGGGAAAATGTCTATAGGGCAAACTATTGTAAATCGTCTAATTATTCACTGATATGGCTCCTGTGAACTGAAAGCCTTTTGCATAATACGGATTAATGCTCTTTGTGCTTTACACCAGCTTGTTGAATGAGCCTGAAGGGGCCTTAATGTGGGGCAGTTGGTTGGAGGGGAACATGGGATTGCTGTTAGTTTATACAATTTGTGTTTCTCCTCGTCTACTTCAGTGGGCAGAAGATACACTTATGTGTTTAGCTTTTGGAATAGCAAATGGCATATTTGGGGCTTGTAAGTCAAAATTAAGTGGCTATACTTCTATTGCGAAATTGATTTTGAAGGTGTCGGCTAAGGGCTGTCCTCTTCATTCACCACTTTGCAATTCACTGACCTGGAACAAGCATATGCATATCAGGTGTTGATCACTTAATATGCAGACACTTGTTCCAGTTCAGGGACTTGCCCAATAGGAAAGCAAAGATAATGGCTGCAACAACAGCTGCTTCCCTATTTCTAACTGATGACAGGTTCCCTTTAATCATCTGTTTTATGTGCAATCATGATCTTTCTTTAGGATTGCACACATGGCATGGTTATGTCTATACAATATATGCCACATGCATTTATTTATATTTTAAGAAAAAGAAAAGTGTGTGTGTGTATGATATAATATGCATGTCCCGCATACTTGCAACAAATTATATATATATATATATATATATATATATATATATATATATATTACATTTACGTCCGTCCCTGCCCTCAAGGAGCTTACAGCCTAAGGTTCCTAACTCACATTCATACATACACACATTAGGACCATGATAAAGAGCTTTTAAAGCTTCAAATTTTAAAAACAAACATGGTATGCTTACCTGCTCTGTGCACAGAGAAGCCCAGATCCTCCTCTTATCGGGTCCCTCACCGGCCCTCTTGGCCCCTTCCCCCTGCTGAGTGCCTCCATAGCACGCTCCCAGCTAAGGAGGCAGAGAACTGGGAGCGCCTCTGCTCTTGTGCACATGGCTGAATCGGGATTGGGTTCAGATAAGTATAAGGGGTGGGCTGCAGGGGGAGCTGCACACTGAAAGTTTTTGAATGCATGAAGGTAAAAACCAGTTGCCGCCTGCCCACCATCAAATGACGAAGGGACGGTGTGGCTCTCGTTCTGGGTGCACGTCCTATGACGACGCACCCAACGCCCGCTCCCGCGGGGTGATTGAGGCCACACCGTGTTGCTAGGACACGGCGCAACCTTGATCATTGTAAAGAGTGGCTGATGTGGCTTTTTAACCATGTGACCAATCACAGCTGGTCACAGGTAAATGGAGGAAGTGCCGGTAATCAGGTCTCATCGCCTCACACTGATAGTGTGTGATGAGGAGAGGCAATCAGGGCCATCTCCTTGCAGGGGGCAACAAGACATGTAATCAGGGCACTGATCATCAGTGCCCTGATTACACTAAAGTGCCAGCAATCAGTGATGCCAGTCAGTGCAGCCATATCAGCACACATCAGTGAAGGAGAAAATGTACTTTTTTAATGAAATTTACTCACAGAAATTAGGCAAAACTTAAAAAAAAAAATCTTATTTATTTTTTATTTTTGTAAAAAAAACAAAAAAAAACAACCCAGAAGTGATTAAATACCACCAAAAGAAGGCTATATGTGAAGAAAATGCAAGAAAATTCAAATGGTTATGGTGTTGCATGACCGTGCAATTCTCATTCAATGTGACAGCGCTGAAGAATGGCTTGGGCAGGAAGGGAGTGAAAGTGCCTTGTATTGAGGTGGTAAAGCTGGCCATAGACGCTGTGACTTTCTTTCCTGTGACCACAGGTTGCAGGAAGGAAAATCGCTTGAATCCCTCTCTATTGTGTTCTCCTGGGTGGGTGGTTGCGGGAAGCCGTCCTTGCTGGGAAAACACACAGTGACTATTGCTAGCGGCTATAATCGCATGAAAAATCCGACACACGGATTCACGGCCCATACACGGTTCGAATTTCGTCTTTAGACTGGAGCCATTTAACAAAACCGTATGGCCTTCATCTTTTACATGTAAGGCTTATTTATTATGTATGTGAATTGTATTTTATTATTCAGGTATGTTATTCTGGTGTTGTACAGTGCAGTGTTTTACAGATCAGTCAATATATAGAGAACAGTCCAGACTTATACAGGAGGTGGGGGGTTAAGCAGACCTGCACCATTAGCTCCATTAGGCAGCTGTATTGTGGGAACAAGACGTCGGGTCTCCGAGCGAGAAATAACCATCAGTGCCCAATCTGATTAAGAATCACTACAGCATTATGATTGCATGTTAGGTGCAGTTGGAATGCTCCTGCTAGTGTTAATACTGATGCAGCATGGAGCTTCTTTTGTCTAGCACAGAGTGTAATTGGATGTGAGGGAATGCCGTCTGCTTCTAGCTCCTCTGGTCCTGGTAAGTGTAACAAAAGCCAACACAGTCAGCAAAAGTGAAGGTCAGGAAAAACCTGCTGAGATGTTCCAGCTGCCGGTGCTTGTGTCTTCCGCAGTCACAGATTCCACCCTGTTGGTGCCCAGAATTACCTGGGAGGAAGATGGCAATGTAGCTGGACATTCACAGACAGCTCTGCGTTATGCATATATGACCAGAGAGATTGCTTTATGCTTGCACAATTGTATGAGCCGGAATGCATGCGTTTTCTGTGATTTGTTTTATTCAGAAAATAGCACAAATGGTGAGAAACTAAAAAATGTTCATGTTTTGGTACTAGTCCATTGCAGTTGTTCTTGCACCCTAAAATGATGTGACTCTAAATATGAACCCATAAACGTAATGTGTTGCCTAATTAAAAGGGGCCTTGAAATGGCTGGGGGACCCCATTTAGTCCCAGACAGCAGATTGCACACCTGCGCCTTCATAGATAAAGGTGGCCTCTAGACCACCAAACTGCACCCAGAAAAACCCTGTTACCCTGATATTAGATTACATTGCTGGCATAACCTATTCTTTAACCACTTTAGCCCCGGAAGAACTGGCTGCCCAATCACCGACCCATTTTTTTGCGATACGGCATTGCGTCACTTTAACTGATAATTGCGCGGTCGTGCGACGTGGCACCCAAACAAAATTAGCATCTTCTTTTTTTTTTTTTTCTACAAATAGAGCTTTCTTTTGGTGGTATTTGATCACCTCTGCGGTTTTAATTTTCTGCGCTATAAACAAAAATAGGGTGACCATTTTGGAAAAAAAATTATATATTTTTACATTTTTTGTTATAAATATCCCCAAAAATGTATAAAAAAAAACACATTTCTTAGTTTAGGCCGATACGTATTCTTCTACATATTTTTTATAAAAAAATCACAATAAGCATTTGAGTGGTTTGCACAAAAATTATAGCGTCTACAAAATAGGGGATAGATTTATGGCATTTTTATTATTATTTTTTTTATTTATTTTTTTACTAGTTATGGCGGCGACAAGTGATTTTTATCGTGACTGCGACATTATGGCGGACACATCAGACACTTTTGACAATTTTTTGGGACCATTGTCATTTATACAGCGATCAGTGCTATAAAAATGCGCTGATTACTGTGTAAATGACACTGGCAGGGAAGGGGTTAAATGCTAGGGGGCGATGGAGTTAAAGCGGGGGTTCACCAAAAAATAAATTTTTAACATTACATTCAGCCGAGTTGTCCTAATGACAATCGGCTGTTTTTTTTTTTTTTTTTCCCGTACATACCTAATTTTCACCGCCGCTTTCGGGTATGTCTTCTTAGGGACTGGGCGTTCCTATCTGATTGACAGGCTTCTGACCGTCGCATACTGCGCGTCACGAGTTGCTGAAAGAAGCCGAAAGTCGGTGCGGCTCTATACGGCACCCGCGCACCGACGTTCGGCTTCTTTCGGCAACTCGTGACGCGCAGTATGTGACGGTCGGAAGCCTGTCAATCAGATAGGAACGCCCAGTCCCGAAGAAGACATACCCGGAAGCGGCGGTGAAAGTCGGTATGTACGGGCAAAAAAAAAAAAAAACAGCCGATTGTCATTAGGACAACTCGGCTGAATGTAATGTTAAAAATTTATTTTTTGGGTGAACCTCCACTTTAAGTGTGTCCTAGGGAGTGATTCTAAATAGGGGGGGGGGGCTACCAGTGACACGACCCAGTGACACGACCCAGTGACACGACAGTGATCACTGCTCCCGATGATGGGGAGCAGTAGATCACTGTCCTGTCACTAGGCAGAACAGGGAAATGCCTTGTTCTGCTGCTCCGTGAGACGATTGCGGCCACCCGGTGGACATAGAGTCCACTGGCGCAGCGTGTGCCCGTACGACTGTAAATTCAAAGCAATGTACAGGTATGTTGCTTTGCGCAGCCGTACCATTCTGCCGACGTATATATACATGCGGTGGTCAGCAAGGGGTTAAATAGGAAATGCATGTAAAAAAACGTGCATTTCTTTCTTTATTTGGAGCCTGTAAAGCATTGCACCAGCGGGTCACTGGTGCCATGCAGGTCTTCAGCAGACCTGCCAGTATATCTGTGTGCCCGCACATCCCGTACGGGTAATTGGGTGCAATCTGACAGGAAGCATAAATTAACTATGGCGACGCTCTACAGTGCCGTGGTAGTTAATTGAAAACTACAAGCCGACCGCTGCAAAGGCTGCTGGACCTTGTAGTTTTCCATGCACAGAGCTTTGTCAATCGGTAACACGGCTGGGTGGGCGGAGCCCTGCTCAGCCACATTTTTTATTTTATTTTTAATTGTGACAGCTAGTGGGGAGGGAGAGGAACCCCAGTAGCTGTCGCAGCGGGGACCGGGGAGGTGCAGGGTTCGGTCTGTTGGCAACATGTTACACCCTAAATATGGGCGAAACATGTTACGAAAGGTGAACTTTAAAGGTTAACCCTTTAACTGCTACAATAATCTAGTAGTTTTGATTTTCACTAGTTTTGGTGTTCCTATTTTAATGATTCTTAAAGTGGTTGTAAGCCTTTACATATACTCAGCGAAGTGACTGGCCTCAGGTAATGCACAGAGATTAAATAAATTCTCCTACAGAAGTTGCACCTGTTTATCTGCAGTCTTCTCTACATCTGTACAAAGTCCATAATTTATAAAACTTTTCTGACATTTTTGAAAACTGGGTGGAGAGCTAAAATCACACACTGAAGATCTCAGTGAGGAGAGCTCCGAGAGCTCATTGGAGGGAATAGACACATCCCCCTTCACACAGCACATGGGGACAGAGCTGAGGTAATCAACTGGAGTTGCCTCCCCTGTCAATCACAGGCTGTGTCCTGGGGATCCCTCCCCTGTCACCTTTTTGCTCTTGGTGTCAGGAAAACTTGTCAGAAGTGCTTCATGTTGATAGCAGAGGAATGAAGCAGCAGAAAGAAATTACACTTTGTGCTTTGGATTGAGACACACTATAGAGGGATGTGCTTTGTTCATATTTCATGTCTGAGGTTTACAACCACTTTAAATATATTTAGGGATGTAGTGATTATAATTTGACGACTGAAATGCTATTGGTGTGAAATAATCCCTAGCAATAACTGGGTAAAACTAAAGCAAGTTATGCAGTATGTTGTAGCCTTCAGTTAGGGGGTAATAGTAGAGGAGGGAGAATCATTTCAGAATGTCAGAACTGCTTGTGGTATGTAGACATTTTCTGACTCGCTGGGAAATCCCTCTTTCAACCAATCGCTGTTCATTTTTTTTTTTTTCTGGGAGGATGGAGAATTATTCCCTCACTGTGTCTGCTTCACACTCATTTGTGGATCAAGTTGGGGAGCAGGTTGAAGCCTACTAATAAAGATCAGTTTTTGCTGTTTTTTTCCTTCATAAACTCCTGGAAGGAAAATGCAGCAAAATGCTACTCATTTTTATTTGCCTACTTGAAATTTATGCTTCAATTTAATATCACATCATTGCACTTCTATGCTTTTCTCCTGGTTTCATTTCTTATGCTTTAGTCCGCAGCAGATAAAAAATGCAAGGTCTGTTTCATCCAGACTTTCGTTTTTAATCTTTTCTGTTTTGTGCATTGACCAGTGAAGAAGTAAATGGAGAGAAAATAACTGAATAGAGATTTTATTTTAAAGTGAATGTAAACCTGAAATGTGTTTGTTTGTTTTTTTTTTTGTTTTTTTGCTGTCACAATGTAGAATATAAGATTTCCTATCATCTGTGCCCAGTCTTGCCACATAAAGTTAATCCAGCTCTGAGCAATCCTCTTTTATTCTTTTCTTTTTTCAGTGAGATAAACGGACAAACGGGAGAAAACTTTTGTCCGTTCTTCCCCCTTGCTGTAAATGACAGGTTATTTACATATCTCATGCACTAGCCTGAGACGGGCATTTTTTTTTTAATTCCCCCCCCCCACCCCTACTCCTTTTCTAAAGTCATGTGGTTACTTTTCTGGATTTTGACTGGATGTTGGTGATCATAGCAGAATTTAGTGTAAGGAATACATAGGAGAAAATGCATGTTGACAAGGGAAGTGTAGAGGAGGGCAGGGAGTCTACTGACATCACGACTCCACCCACAGAGCTCCAAACAGATCCACCCACAGAATCTGCAGTTTTTCAGTTCTTAGAACAGACAGAGGGGAGACATTTGACAGGTAAGGATACATGCAGGAGGCATGTATATCCTTATAGATCAGCACCAGGGCGGACTGACCATTGAGGCACTGCCCGAGGGCCCCATGCCACTAGGGGGCCCCATCAGGGTTGCCAGGCTCATTAAAACCAGGGACAGTATGTAAAAATCTGTGTTTTTTTTACATCTGTCCCTGATATGTCCAAAACCGACATGCTTTTAATGTGAAAATCCTGAGATTTTAGCTGCCCCGCCTCTGTAATGCCTCCTGGCTTGGTGGCCATCGGTAAGCCCGGGGGCCCCATAATCTTCTATTGCCCGAGGGCCCCATGAGTTGTCAGTCCGCCCCTGATCAGCACTATGGCAGTAGTTTAGAAAGGATGAGAGTGGGTTTACATCCCCTTTAAAGTATTTGCTGATACTGTTAAAGCATAACTCCAGACCAATTCAGCTAGTGTAATCAAGCACTTGATCAATGGTCTGTAATCTCATGTGTAATCTCTTAAGCTGGCCATAGAAATTCACCAAGTTCAGCAGGAACTGGCCAAATTTCAATCCATCCATGGCCGTTTCCGGCTCGAGAGAAGTTGATTTAATGGTTGACTTCTCTAATGGGACTGTTGGAAAACATTCATCTGATAATTGCCTGCAGCTAAGGGGTCCCGCTGTCAGAATTCAATGGCACAGCAGGGAGAATCCCTTGGATAGGTGAATGCTGCCCCCCAACCCCCCCCAAAAAAAATAAGACTGTATTATCACTTGACATTATAATTTTTTTCTATCAGCCAGTGGGCTAAAAAAGTGAAGAAAAAATGATCATGTAAAGTGATACTAAAGTCTTATTTATTTTTAAAATAACAAACATATTATACTTATGTGCTCTGTGCAGTGGTTTTGCACAGAGCAGCCCAGATTCTCCTCTTCTCGGTCCCCTCCCTCCTGCTTAGTGCCCCCATAGCAAGCAGCTTGCTATGGGGGCACCAGAGCCACTGCTCGGTGTGTCTATTTAGACATGGAGCCACACATTGGTCCTGCCCCCTCTCTCTCCTCATTGGCTCTCTGACTGACGGCCAATCAGGAGGGAGAGTCCCTGGACTTCGTGGCTCTCATGCAGTATCATTGGATTAAGATGGGGCTCAGGTAAGTATTAGGGGACTGGGGGCGGGGCTGCTCTGCACACAGGTTTTTTATCCTAATGCATAGAATCCATGAAGATAAAAAATTAACTTCTGCCTTCACAACCATTTTAAGCCTGGTACACATTAGAAGTTGTTTTTTTTTATTCAACCCAGCAGGCTAAATGGAAAAAAACTGCGAGATTGCCGTACTAACACAAGCTATGTTGGTGCAATGATTTCCCAAAAACATTTTTAGACCGCTTTGATGGCTTGTAACTGATCTGTATCTGTTTCAACAGTATCTGAAAGATTGGAGCCAATAAAGTAGCTTCCGATCTTTGTATAGCACCAACAGCCAAACATTTATATAGATCCTCCGTATCTAAACTTGACCTGAGTTCAGAAAGGTAATGTTTGCTATCATTTAGGCCCCTTTCAAACAAGTGCCTCCGCCTGAGGGACTCTGCTTGCTTAGCGGGGGTTCGCTCCGCTGATCCTCGCTGAGCAGGCGGATGACAGGTCCGTCTCCGCTCACTGTGCAGAGCGCAGATGGACCCAGTCCCATTCTCCTGTCCATTTTTCATTCGATCATATGCGATCCACCACGGATGGGAAATAGGACTAGTACTGCCCTCCATCTGGATTTTGCGGACAGGATAGGATCAAATAGTGGTGGATGTCAGCGGACATCCGCCGCTTCATAAAGTAAAGTGCAAGATCCCAATCAGGTCCTCCTGAAAAACATACTTTAACACTTTTTAACACTTTTAACACTTTTTTTAACATTAAAGTGAATAAGAGCATGCTTCAAATCCTTAAAATCTTCTTCCGCTCCCAAAAGTTTCAGCTCCTTCATACTTTCACCTACAGACACCAAACAAACTTTAAAATGTTCACTATCCGGCTATATCTTTTCCATTTGATATCTTTTACAGTTTTTGTGAAAAAGCTGTTAAAATTTCTTGAAATGATCACTAAACTTAATCGATTAAACAGAGTGTGTATTGGGCTTATTCTTTGCAAAACTTTAAAGCCAACAATTCAGTTTAGTGTTAGCGTTTCAAAAAAACTTTAAATATTCCACATCTTTCACACATTAGTGGTGTTAAACTTTTTTTTATGAAATTCATGTTTATTTTAAAAACCATTCCTACTTTTCCAACTATTCTCACTTCAACTTTTTCTTATGGATTTAAGCTATTCATCCAGTTAGCTTTAGCAATTCAGCTATTCAGCATTCCCACACATTTTCTGCAGGAAATGCATTTTCTAGTTACTAAAATTACTTATAGTAGGCATTACTGTCAGACCTTGTGACGGGGATCTACTAATATTCCTTCCAGTCATTCATGCATATACATATATAGTAGTATCTGGCCAGTATCCCATTAGTATAGCAAATTTTGGGTTGTCGAAGAAAACTAGAGCACCTGGAGGAACTTCCTCAAGCAAACTCCCTTTTTACCTCTGGGAGCCGAACACATTCTCTCAAAGCATTTGCTCAGTCATAGCTTCTCTTTAGTTTGTAAAATGAGCAGAATAAAATAGCATCTAAATTAAAGAGCAAGACATATGTTCTATGTTCTGTGCCAGATTGAGTAAATACTATAGGCATTGGCTTTCATATCCAGGATTCATTTTGCCATCAGCATGAAGAAGTTTGATCACAGTGCATAGCTGTACTGCTTGGATGGTAAGATTAAAGCCTGCTTGGGGAGATGTCTTCATAGATCTTTGCCAATTGGGCTTGTCATATGCTTGCATTACAGTTTTAATTGCTTTCCAGGGACCCTCCTGCAAGTTTGAGTGACATGTCTGTTGCAGCGCAGTGAAAGCTGACTAGGTTTTATTAAGTTAGGGTGCCTGACCAGACCTCAAAACACCATAACATGACCTCAAAAAGAGGGAAGCGGCTCTGATTCACTTTTGCTAGGAGATGTCTAGTATAGCTGCCAACTTGGAGCATAGCATTCTATAAAGAGTGCACAATGATGGAGCTTTTTGTTGTGGGAATATCCTCATTAAAATGCATGATGATAGTAAAAGACTTGTGTAGAAATGACAAATCCATACAGATGGAGCATGTATGTTTTAGACATATTTCATAGTTTGGCTTCAATTACTGTCTAGTAAAACATTCACATTAAGCATGATGCACTAGGCCCTTTTTAATAAAAAAAAATAATACCCACAACTACTACCAATCCCATTCCAGCTGACATCTTTCTAGGACAAGTTAAATTAATATAAAATGAATACCATGGGCAGCACGTCGGCTGCTTTCTTAATTCTAAAGGTGTTTATTTTATTTTACAACAGATAAAAGAACAAAGACAGACTGCTATTACAAGCGTGTAAAGTGCACATAGCAGTACAATCAGATGGTACATAAAATAAATCAATTGAATCGGAGGTCCACCCAATTTATTTATTTTTTTAAAGCCAGCAGCTACAAATTCTGCAGCTGCTGACTTTTAATAAATGGACACTTACCTGTCCAGCGCGCCCGCAATGTCGGAAGTCGAGCAATCGCTTGTCTTTTGGCTGCACCCGCCGCCATCCTCAGTGAGGGAATCGGGAAGTGAAGCGTTGCAACTTCGCTGCCCGGTTCCCTACTGCGAATGCGTGAGCGGCGCGGCCCGTCCTCACTGGTCCCCGCTGTCTCCTGGGACCTGTGTGTTTCCCAGAAGACAGCAGGGGGACGGGACGGGAAGGGGCGTGACTCCTGCCAGAGTCTATTCCTGGAAGTGGGTGCAAATACCTGTATTAGAAAGTATGAATCTGAAAAAAAAAAAAATCTTATTACATCTCTTTTAATGCTTTTTCAGTTAGTTTGCTACTCAGTACTTTTATAAAAGCAATTGTAGAGTTGCTGGAATTCCTAATTCGCTTTCCTAAACAACCTATTTATTTATTACAAGTACTTGTATAGCGCCATCAATTTATGCAGTGCTTTACATATATATTGTACATTCACATCAGTCCCTGCCCTCAAGGAGCTTACAATCTAAGGTCCCTCACTCTCATTTATACATACACATACTAGCCTAATCATTTACCAACATGTCTTATAAACCTTCAAATTGATGAGTTCATGCTTTTTTCCTATTTCACAATTGGCTCTTCTTTTTAAGCACCTTCAGGTTTCAACATTTTGTAAAATTCCAAAAATGAATGTAAAAAATTTTAGGATTTATAGTAGTTGCATAAATAGTTGCATAGAATACAAGCCTCCCCCACTTCCTACGTACAACTGTTTTGTGCTAGTTCACTAGTTGTGCTCAGTAGTTTTTCCAAAGAATTCGGTCCTTTTGTTTTGAACTTTCAAAAGGCTTTGTACCCTTCTAGTTCCCCAGCCTGTAGATGGCTACTTTATTAATGCCTGGGAAAACAGTGGGCATCTTTAGCCAGAAAACCAGCAAACCAAGACAATGGGAACCTGATTAAATTCGTACTTCATTCAGACCCCCTAGGATTTTAAATTTTTTATTCGAAAAAGCCTCAATGCAAATAACGAGCCGTTGGATTGTGAGTAGTAAACTTCACTTCTTTAATTTTAGCAGTAAGTTTGTAGTTGATGAACCATCACACAGATCAAGGCTAAATATTGGCCTTATGATTGTGGTATCCTTGGGGGACCAGAAAGGGACAGTTTGTTTTTGGGGGTGAGAGTCATGCTCCTGTTTATATAGTTGTTGGATAGTTGGCCCGTATGGCCAGCTATTCAAAAAATCCCTTTAGGCTGTACCTTTATGTTCCCTTTCATACATTTGCTTGCATGTTCTATATGCAAATTCTGGTGGGTTGAATTTCATACATGCACATCCAAATCCTACGCACGTCCAAAATAAGCACACCTACCTCCTAGTGCACCTCAATGCACGTATTAGAGACCGATATGTCAAAAATACACACATAAGTGCTAAGTGGCCCTAATACAATTTGTTCTTTATCACAAGGCATTTCCAGTATTTGTTTATCACCGCAAGAAATAATATGTTGCTGTTTTCTTGAAAGTCCTCTAAGTAAGTTGTAGTTGGCCTCAATATTAAGGATATCTCTCTGTTCTCCCTCTCCTCACTGGACAGGAAGGCAGCAGCGGTAGCCATTGACTCCTGCAAGCCTTAAATCACTGCAAGTCAACAGGGGGTGGGGCTATGGGGGCACTTGACAGGGAGGAGGAGCCAGGACTGGCCGGGAACCTGAGAAAGGAGGATCAGGGCTGCTTTGTGCACAATCATTGCACAGGGTAGGTAAGTGTAATATGTTTGTTATTTAAAAAAAAAATAGGTTTACAGTAAATTTAAATGCAAAACTATTAAATAAGCCTTTATCTTTGCTGCATAAATTTGTGCGCTCTGTTCCCTCGAAGGCTGGTCATATGATCAGAAACTACTGCATAACCCACATGAGCTCCACCAAAGTAGCAACTCCGGGAATAACACAAAAGTGGCACTGGCATGCCATTTCCATCTGTGTGACCAGTGCAGTAAAGCCTCTTCTTTAAAGACAAAGTTAAACTTTAACAAAAATTAAAGTGCCGCTTTTAACCCTTTGTTCGGCCGAGCTAGCGGCAGAAAAGCGCTGCAAAATTGACAGTAAAGCAACGCTAAAACCAGTGACGCTTTACTGCCGACGCCCCCACCCCCCCAGTGTGAAAGTGCCCTAAAGGATCTGCTACTGATGGCTTGGTGCCAGATATCACTGCATACCTTTTAGAAGTCTAGTGGAGTTGATGCTTCGACGGGTCAGGACTGTTTTGGCAGAAACACGATATTATGTGGGTGTTCATGATCTTTTTACCTCCACCCCTGCCTTCCCCAGGAGCAGTGCAGCTGTGTTGCCCCCATTTGAAAGGGGCTAAGGGAAACCATTAAGTGCAGATGCACTTATAATTACATTTTTAATGGTAGGGCATAGTGTTTATTATATGGCTCACTGTACATCTTCACATGGTATATGTATAATCATTCTTTGAAAGGAAACTTTCATGATAGAAGTATGGAGGTCGCCATTTCTGACTCCTGAAAGTGCCAGTTGGTTTTACATTTGGTGCAGAGTTTGTGTTAATCAGGGGCCAGGCTTTATAATACAGTATTTTATTGGAAACCTTGGGTATGCTATTTTAGTTGTACAGCAGATGATGGCATTCAGCCTCTGTTTTAATATTATTTCTTCTCTTGGCTGCAGTTTCTCCATCTCCTCACCTAGTTTCACATTTCTCTTACTAAATTACAGTGAGTGTTTCCCAGCTACCCATTAATATGATGAAATTAGGTGCACCAACCCTTTTATGCATTAAAATGACTCTACCCTCCGCCTTCTTCCCACCATTTTGAATCAATTTCTGTTTAATATAATAAGCCACTGCTTTGATTTTTTTTCTCAGTGCTGGTATATCCTTATTTTTGTGCTAATGCTGTCAGAAATTGCCATTACCATCATATTCCACTTGTTAAATCTTCCAGTAACCTTTTGAAAACACTCCTGAATAACTGCATCTTCTGGGATGATCCTTATTGCTAATAATTTGCCTTTCCCATAATGCAGGAATATGAAACTCAAATGAAACAAAGTGCTGAGTCAAGTAGGGTAATTCTGCGAGCCACTTCATTTTTGTCCCAAGAAATACAAAAAAAAATTGTTGATTAAAATAACAACTGCAAGTACTTTTTCAACTTTATCAAACTGCAAGAAGACATTTACTAAAGCATCCAGCCAAAATAATATGAAAGGGTTGACTATATAGGGTTTAGAACAGTCTAGACCACCACCAATTCAAATTGTGCTCGACATTGTTGCCTTAATGTCTTAACTTTCTTAACACGCTTTAAAAAAAATAACTTTCCTGTTTTTAGGCTTGTAATCCATGTAATTGGTCACAAACTTACCGATATTGCTCCAAGGGGTTGTACCAGGGTGATTCTTGCAGCTGCAAGCGACCAGCCGGCTGGCGGGAGACCCGAACAAAGCCCGAAACAGCTTTGTTTGGTCTTGAATCTAGTAATTAGGAAGCAATGTCATGACATCACTTCTGGATTACTGGCATCCTAAAGACGCCAGTTTTAAAAAATAGAAGGTATTCAAAAAAAGTCAATCTTGGTGTTTTGAATACTTTGAAGTGCAGAGGAGAAGTTTGGAGCCAGATCCCTCCAAAAAGAGTACCTGTCACTGTTTATTACTGTCACAGGGGATGTGTACATTTCTTGTGACAGCAATAAAAAGTGATAAAAAAATTAATTAAAAGGACAGTGTAAAAATAAAACTTTGAATATTGGCTACTGATATTGGCTATCGGCCTGAAAGGCAGCCGAAAAATTGGTATCGGCCCTGAAAAAACAAGATGGGTCAACACCTACTTGTTTGTGTGGATGAAAAAAATCTGTTTTTGTTTTTTCCCTTTGTTTAGCCTGCTAGCTAAAGGAACAAAAAACTAACAGTGTATGGCCAGCTTAATTCTCTTTTACCAGATGTCTCCCTTAGTGAGAGGTGATGTGCCTGAGAGCTTGCTCACACCAGGTGAGTTGCAGAAATGTGCAAGAAATTGGATGTTTCCCGCCACTGTGTGAAAACACTTTGCTTTTTCAGGAGGCACACAGCGTTCTTAATGGCACCCCATGCATCTGGCAAACGCGTGTGAGCTCACGGCTGCCAAAACTTGTTACAGCAGTACCATGCAATTTAGTGCAGTGCAATTGTAAATAACAGCTTATTGAAATAATTGGGCTACCCTAAACATGTTCTGCACAAACAGGCAAAAAAGTGAACCAGCCCTGAAAGTAATTACTAATATTGTGAGCTAGTCTTTTGCAAATCCACAGTACTCTGGAAATCCTTTATCATTTATTAAATGTATGTTTATAGAACAGAGTGTCCCAAAATTATTATAGATTTCCTTTAAGGGCTTTATTTGAAACCACAAGTCTGAAGTGATAGTTCTAAGTCAAACTAACCGCTGTTCCCTAAGCACATTGTAGCTGAACATTCCAATGTGAATTTTGTTTAAGACTTTTCTGCCTTAAGCTGTACTATGAAAAGAAAAACTAAAACACTTTTCAATTTGACAGTTCTTTGTTGTCATTTGTGTAATCTTGAACGGCAACTGTAAATGATAAAATAACCTTCAGACATTCTTCAGCATATGCTGCTTGCAAAATCCCCATATTTGCACTATAATTGAGATTTGCTGCATATCCATGTTATGCTGGCTGAACACAAAGGCACATTGTGCATGAAATTGCTTATGGGAGCTCAACTAAACGTTCTGTTGCAGAATGCCTGAAGCATCATTAGAGGTTTAAATCTAGATTATTGACATTGATTGTCTAATTATAGTACCCTTTGATGGGATGCTAGCAAGTTCTCATTTATGGAAACGGGACAAGCTGGTTTAAGTGAACTGACGATAACCAGCTTCATAGTAAAGAATAAGTTAATTGAAAATGGCTTCAGCTTGTGTGGTTGACTTGGTATCTATGAACAGTGATGGGCACAGGACTGGTATAAACTGTAAGCACAAATGTCACCTGCCCAAAAAAAAATGATGTAATTTGTAAAAGCTGCCTGTATATAACGTGTGTGTGTGTGTGTGTGTGTGTGTGTGTGTGTGTGTGTGTGTGTGTGTGTGTGTGTGTGTGTGTGGTCTGTGATCACCAAAGAGATTCTATTGTTCATGCCTGTCAATTTTATATTTGAATGCCTAAACATGATAGGTAGCTTTTAAGAAAGGTAGTCAACACTCATAATATTGTAGCAAGCAAAAGCTGTGCAGATTATGCAAAATGGACATTGCCCTGGTTCTTTCAAGATTTTGTTTGTGTAATTTTAAATAATTTTGGATGTTCAAGATGAAAATAATCTCCCTCTCCCTACCAAAACATATTCAAGCTATAGTTATATAATGGATATGGGCTGAAAGTGTACACTTTCAGGTTTAATTTGAGGGTATGTACATCCAGATCTGAGGAAGGGTTTAGGAATTGCAGCTCTTAAGAATAGCTAACCCCCTTTTTCAAGGGACCAAAAGTAATTGGACAATTGAATCAGAAGTTGTTTTACGGCCAGGTTTGGGCTACTCCTTTGTTATTTCTTCATCAATTAAGCAGGTAAAAGGTCTGGAGTTGATTCTAAGTGCAGTATTTGCATTTGGAATCCTATTGCTGTTCACCTACATTATGCATTCAAAGGAGGTGTCCATGCAAGTGACACAGCCCATTTTAAGGCTTCAAAAACAAAACAAATCCATGAGAGATAACATCAACATTAGGAGTGGCCAAATCAACAGTTTGGTACATTCTGAGGAAATAAGAATGCACTGGTGAGCTCAGCAACATAAAAAGGCCTGGATGTCCACTGAAGACAAAAGTGGTGGGTGATTGCAGGATCGCAAGACTTCACGAGAGCAAATACAGAGGGTTCACCACAAGGTGCAAACCATTCGTAAGCCTGAAGAATAAAAGCCAAATTAGACTTTGCAAAAAAAGCCAGACCAGTTCTGGAAAAGCATTTTTTGGACAGATGAAACTAAGATGAATCCAGTGTAGAGAAGGCTTGGAACAGCTCATGATCCAAACACACAATGTCATCGGTAAAAAATGGTGAGGGCAGTGTGATGGCATGGGCATGCATGACTGCTAGTGACACTGAGTCATTGGTGAATATTGATGATGTGACAGAAGCAGCTGAATGAATTCGGCAGTGTTTAGAGATATACTGTCAGCCCAGATTTAGCCAAATGCAGCGAAGTTGATTGGACAGTTGTTCACAGTACAGATGGACAATGATTCAAAACACACTGCAAAAGCAACCCAGGAGCTTTTGAAGAAAAAGAAGTGGAATATTCTGCAATGGCCGAGTCCCATTATCTCAACCCAATTGAGCATGCTTTTTACCTAAGGCAAAACTAAAGGCAGAAAGACCCACAGACAAAGAACAACTGAAGACAGCTGCAGTTAGAGTCTGGCAAAGCATCAGAAAGTTTGAAACCCAGACTTTGGTAATGTCCATGGGTCCCAGACTTAATGCAGTCATTGCCAAAGATTCTCAAACAAATATTAGACATTACTATTTTATTTATGATCACATTCATTTGTCCAATTACATTTGAGCCCCTGAAAATGGGGGGATTGTGTATAAAAATGGTTGCATTTCCTAAAAATTGTACTTGATATTTATGTTCAACCCTTTGAATTAAAGCTGAAAGTCTGCGTGATACTGGACTGTCGTGAGTAGACCATGTTGTCAAACAACCAATAATAACTTAGTTTGCTTCTTTATAGCAAATTAGTCACATTTGGCATATTAGGTTCAAGCGTATCTGTGCTGACATTGATGAGTTGTAATTGTGCCATTGATTTGCCCATTTTATGTGGAGTTGGGCAGGGCTGTATCAATCTCCAGGCCTTTTCTGCTGACCCATCGCCCAGGATTCATCGTTCAGTGTAGACTGAAAAGAAAGTTGTTTGATTACATGCTCTCTATATTCCTATGGAGTATACACTAGATGGCAGACTATTAACACTGATGTAGAGCACTAAACATAAATTAAAAATTCCTGGCTGCAATTGTGGGGGGACTCCTGGCTGCAATTGTGGGGGGACTCCTGGCTGCAATTGTGGGGGGACTCCTGGCTGCAAAATGGGGACATTTTGCTGCACTGGAGACACATGCTGCATTGGTAGACATGGGCAGGCTGCATTTTTGGGCATGGATAAAGTTGTTGTTAATATTTATTTTTATAACTTAATTCTGCATAAAACATTTAAGTGTAATTTCATGAGATTTATGAGGGAGTGTCTAGGGGCGGGATTAGGGCGAGGGACATGGTAGGGTTGGGCGGGGCAACTGGTGGCAAGTACGCCTTGAGGCCTGGCTAGTAGCTCAGGACTTGAAATTTTGAGCCCTGCCCTATTCAATTTCTACTTGCAACTATTCAGCGAAAAAAAAAGTCATACGATCTGTCGTACGATATTTGGATCGTGTGTACGGGGCCAAAAGACTAAAACTAAATTAAAATTTGAAGTCAAAATTAACACTGGTCTGTAGTGCATGTTCATACCTCAATACCATAAATAACATTCGATTTTCACTCCAGAAGTATATAATGAGTTTGAAAATTGTAGAGAAATGCTTAAATAATGCATTACAATTTAACTACAATCATTCGATTTTAGTCAACTAAAATGTCCTGGAGATTTAGTCGACTAAGGGCTCTTTCACACGTCCGTTCCGTTCGTCCGTTTTTTGGACGTCCGTTAACGGACCGCAATGATTCCCTATGGGCTAGCGTCCGTTAGCGGATGAGCATCCGCTAACGTCCGTTAGCATCCGTCTGCGTTAAGTTCCGTTTTTTTGGACGGAAGAAAACCCTATTTTTCTTCCGTCTAAAAAACGGAACGGACGAAAAACGGACGTTAACGGATGATCCGTTTATCATCCGTTCCGCTAACATCCGTTTTTCTATGTAAAAAGCCCCAAAAAAAAAAAAAAAAAAAACGGATGAAAAAACGGATGAAAAAACGGATGAAAAAACGGATGAAAAAACGGATGAAAAAACGGATGAAAAAACGGATGGAAAAACGGATGGAAAAACTGATGCAAAAACTGATGCAAAACTGATGCAAAACTGATGAAAAACTGACGAAAAACTGATGGAAAAACGGATCAACTGATGAAAAAAAAAACTGATCTGAAAAACTGAACGGACGTGTGAAAGAGCCCTAAATACGACTAAAACACTTGTAGAACACTAAAATGGGACTAAAACTAAAATGCCATTTTGATACTAAAACTAAATCGAAATTTGCTGCCAAAATTAACAATGTGCAGGTGGCAGTTGAACTTTAAGAGATGTATGTGTGACATCTCAATAAAGTTTGTTTTAAAAAAAAATCTGTCTAATCGCACTGATTTTGGCCCCATTGCACACCAGCTATTGCAATGCAGCAGTTGGTGTGAACAAGCCCTAAAATATTGATAAAGGAATGTTGAGCAATGATGGGCTCAGACGCTTTCGGATCAAACTCGCCAGGAGGCCGTCGCTGCACACTCCCAATCATAGGCAGTGAGGCATTTCCCAGCCCGCAGATGCACATACACAAGCTTGCCTATGATTGGTGGTGTGCAGTGTCAGCTTCCTTGCGGGTTCGATCTAAACACGCCCAAGACCATCGCTACTGTTGAGTTAAATATTTTTTTTTTTTTATACTGAAAACTTTTCTGGGTATTAACCACACGCAGTTACCAGAATACAACCATTTTCTTTAAAATGGTCCTTTAAACTTGTAGCTGGAGAATGACAGGTGGAGAATTCGTTTTGATTTTGATAAGTCTCTGTGGGGCTTTACAGACAGTTCTTTATTTTCCAGACACTTTGAAAACCTATTTCTATATAATTAGTTTGCAGTACCTCACTGTTTCCCATTTTTCTCAAAGGGTTTCTTCAGCAAACGTCTAAAAGGCTCAATCAAGAGGACAAAGAGTCAATCAAAGCTGGACAGAAACACAAGCTTTCGCCTCCCATCGTTGCGTCCTGCAGAGAGTGACAGGTAAGCGCGGTGTCTGCGATTATTTAGTGTTGCCCTGGCTGCTATCAGGTTTTGTGCAATCCAGTCCACCCATCTCCCATTCCACAGTGATAAATAGTCCCATAAATCTGTTGGCGACAACTGGCTAGAGCCGTTTGAATTTTCTGCTAAAGCCAGGATATAAAAATACTTGTGACGAGCGTCCCCGGGGATCCTGTCTGCTAGTATATTGTAGCAGGAAGATTTATGCCATCTTAACAGGATGAAGATGGCTTTATGGCAATAATTAGCTGTCTAATTGGGCTGAATATGACACACAGGGATCCCAGTCAGTGTAAGAAGAGAGGATAATTGTCTCTTGCCCCTATTCATAACACGTCTTCGTGTTTTATTAGCTATATTAGACATAGGACAGCAGTATATCAGATGTGCAATAAGACCAGCAAGTTTAACACTACAGTATGCCTTATTCTTAAAAGTTCCTTAGACTAAAAACACTCCATATACTGAGCATTATTTTTCATTTTCATTTAGATATTTTATTCCGCATCTAAAAAGGGGAGAGTTCACTTTAGTGTGGAGCATCTTTTAATAATGGGTTTCTTAAGGGCATTCCCCATTTAAAACATCTGGGTTAGTTGTCTGGAGGTTGGATCACTAACTTCTACAAAGTTTAAAGAGGAAGTAAACCCTCTGAAGCATATCTTAAAAAAAAAAACTGCAAGAGAAAGGCAAAATGAGCTAGTATGCATGGCAATGAGCAAACAAGGGTTTCTGAAGAATACGGTGTTCCTAAACTTTATGAAGATGGTCTGACTTTATCTTATAAAAAAAAAATATCTTGTTTTCATTTAACTATGGGAAGTATTAGTAGGTTTCCTGTCCACTTTTGTACATTGCATTCTTTACAAGCTGAAATCTAGCTAGTTCATTAACTATTTGCTGTTTTTCATTTTTTCCATTTTATAGTTCAATTTTTTTTTATTACATTTTCAAACAAGGAGTGTTCATTTCAAAGAATTAGTTGTCATTCTTATAGTACAAAGTTATTTTTAATTTGTATATGGTCTAGCACAGGGATATGCTATTAGCGGACCTCCAGCTGTTGCAGGACTACAAGTCCCATGAGGCATATCAAAACTGACGGCCACAAGCATGACACCCAGAGACAGAGGCATAATGGGACTTTGTAGTTTTGTAACAGCGGGAGGCGGCTAATTGCATATACCTGGTCTAGCAGAACAAAATGTGTTATAGGAATTTAAAATAAAGCACTGCTACCGGTATGCTTGGACTGTAGCAATACTACTAGAGCAATTCATTGGATACCAAAAGTGAGACTGGAACTCTTAGTGTAGCTAGTGCTTGGCTTCGGGTTGGACTGTAAAGAGAATTGTCCTGGTTATTTATTTAGTAGTCTATTCCAATTGGTGCCACTAACTTGCCTGGCAGGGGTGGACTAGCTTGGGCACCTGGGGCAGTTGCATCCCTTGTGGGTCCCAGGCTCCACTATCATTCCCTCTGCCAGCATCTTATTAATTTGGGGAAATGGTTGGCGGGATAGAGGACATGTGCTGGGGGAGTGGGGGGGACAGATTTCATATCCAACCCCCCCTCTTCTAGCACAAGTCCTCCTCTCCTTTAGTGCCCCCTAGAACATACCCCCCCCCCCCCCCCATATCAAACCATTCCAAGTATACATCTTTGTTGCCTGCCCTCCACCACCTTTCCTAGTCACTGTGTCCCCACGTATATATGACATAGATTCGCTTTAAAAGATGCCAATTAAAACCTCTTAAAAGAAATTCATTTTTTTATTCAACTTTCTATTTAAAAAAAAAAAATGAAAACAAGATCTCTTTTACCCAGACATAAAAAAATAACTGACGTTTTTATGTTGGCAGAAAGAGTAAAAACCACAAAGATGTCCTGTATACAAGCATGTACCGTATAATGTGAATACGTAAAAATGCGTAACATTCTTCTTTAGTTTCATAAGAACTGGAGAAGCCAACAAATGATTTAGGGGAATAAAAATCATGAAAAATATGTTTATTTTTTTTATTTTTATTAAACAATAGCAAACGACATAAACCGATCAGCCATAACCTTGACCACTGACAGGTTATATGAATATAACATTGATTATCTCATTACAATGGCATCTGAAAATCGGTGGGGAATATTAGGCTGCAAGGAAACCTGTTGTCAATGAAATTCATTTGTTAATTTGTTGAAAGCAGATAAAATGGCCATCGCCGTTTCTTGTATATGAGGCTTGCCTAGCCGCAGATCGATCAGGGGGCCCATGCTGACCCAGTGTCCACAGCCAAATGTGCCAACAATGGGCATGTAAGCATCGGAACTGGAAGAGCAATGAAAGAAGGTCGCCTGGTCTAATGACTCACTTTTTCTTGTACATCATGTGGATGTCACTTACCTGGGGAAGAGATGGCACCAGGATGCAGTATGGCAAGAAGGCCAGCCGGCGGAGGCCGTTTGATGCTTTCTGCAGTGTTTTACCTGGAAACCTTGGGTACTGTCATTCATGTGGCTTTTACTTGACGTGTACCACCTACCCAGACGTTGTTGCTGACGAAGTACACCCCTTCATGAAAATGCTATTCCCTGATGGCAGTGGCCTGTTTCATCAGAAAATGCACCCTGCCACACTGCAAAAATGGTTCAAGAATCGTTTGAGGAACACAACAATGACTTTGAGTTGTTAATTTAATTCTCCAAATTTCAGCCCAGTAGAGCATCTGTGGACTGTGCTGGAAAAGCAAGCCTGATCCATGGAGGCACCACCTCACATCTTATGCCTCGTACACACGTACGGGATTTCCGATGGGAAAAGTTCCCATGGGAAATCCCGAGGGGAAAGCTGGGAACCTGCTCGGTTCAGTCTTTCCCCTAAACACGGGCGGTTTTCCCGACAGGAAAACTGCGCTGGAACATTGGCTGGGAATCCCAGCCATGTGTATGATCCATCGCAGTTTTTCCCATAGGAAAACTGCCAAAAACTTTGGGGCAAAAGTACGCTGACAGGAAAAAAGAGAACTGTTTTTTTTTTTTGTTGTCCGGTTGGTTTTGTGCAGTTTTCCCATCGGAAAAACTGCGAGGAGCATACACACGGCCGTGAAAACTGATCGTGTGTACGAGGTTTTACATGACTTAAAGGATCTGCTACTGGATGAATGCATGGTGCCAGATACCACAGCATACCTCCAGAGGTCTAGTGACACCCATGCCTCGATGGGTCTGGGCTGTTTTGGTGAAAAAAAGGGGGATCTTCTCAAATTTGGTTGGGTAGTGAAAGGTATGGCTAAATTGGGCTGTGATTAAGCTAGATCAAGGCTCTCCAAACGATGGCCTTCCAGTTGTTCAGGAACTACAATTCCCAGTATGCCTAGTCATGTCTGTGAATATCAGTGTGTTACAATGCCTCATGGGACATGTAGTTCCACAACAGCTGGAGGGCTGTATTTTGGAGATCCTTGAGCTAGATTATAGGGTCATCTACAAGCATAATCTTTCTTTAGTGAAAAGCATTTTGACTGAGTGGATTCTCCTAGCCAGTAACTTTGGACGCGCTTTGTATAATTGTGAATATTGGTCCAACATGCTAACATGCTCTGATCTAGTCAAGAATAAAAACTTTTTTTTTGTTGCAAAAGCATTGTAAATGGTGTCCAACCATCATCTAGTGACTTTGGCCATGCCTAGGAGTCTACAGGTCGTGAGGGTTGCCTCAAAAGTGCCCTACTTGGGCAGCCATCTTTGTGTATCTCCATCTGCTTGCCATTGTTTATTGCCCTCCCCCCCCCCCCCAAACACGCACACTCTCTCATCTTGCCAAGCTATTACATATTAAAACACACATTCTGGGCAGGTTGCCCCGGCCTATTTGTAGGGTGAATTTGCAAATGCTTTCTTTTTATTTTCAACAGTGCTCAGCTTTACAAAAGCAATGTATTCGTAATCTCTGTTTTATTGTTCTCTGTGTATTCATGCTTAGTCTCTATTGTATCTTGATGACTATTCTCTAAAGTTAATGTTCCTCTTCCAGCTTTGCTTGTTTGGCAAGAAGTATTTGGCATAGCTGTATTAGTTTACATTTCATGTTGCAGAATTCTGACCCGGGTTCCCTGTTGTCTGCTTAGAGTAGATCTCTTATGTAAAAACAAAGGTGATGCATTCCATTTTATTGATTGCTTTTATTATGTTCTTGTTGTAAGGTGTGATGAGGGCTTGCAATACTTTACATGCCATACATACTGTATATTGGAATGGAAGCTATAGGTGAAATAAAACCCAGGTTACTGACCTGAAATTTGTTGGGGTTAATAACTTAACACCCCTATATGATCAGGGCCGATCCGCCCTATAGGCTCACTATGCAAGCCGCTTAGAGCCCCGCAAAGTTGCGGAGGGCCCCCCAAATTACTAGAGGCCCCGCCTGGTGAGAAGTCATTTCCAGCCCCTCACCCCGCTTCTCAACTCGCTGGCTGCATGGGAGAAGAGGTAAGAAGTCAGCACCCCTGCTTTAATGTGACATGTCACTGTCGGCAGCGCCCCCCCCCCCCCCCCCCGCACTTCTCAACTTTAATGTGACATGTCATTTTGCTTAGGGCCCCAGGAAGATCAGGCACTGTATATGATAGTGCTTTATCAGTGACTCAAGGTTTAAAAGCAAAAAAAAATTTTTTCATGACAGCAGATGGGTACTATTTTTAAATAGAGAGCTTAGCAATGACTGCTTCCACCTTATTATTACAGGTATTTATATGGCGCCGCCAATTTACACAGCGCTTTACACACATTTATTGTACATTCACATCAGTCCCTACCGACCGTATCAATTACAAGTATCGCTCTGCTGCGATAGATCACGTATTAGGTAGATGATCTGGAACTTCCTGGTAGGGGGCGTGACCCCTTGATCGCCATAGATGTTTAACCCCTTCCCAGCCAGTGTCATTAGTACAGTGACAGTGCATGTTTTTAGCACTGATCACTGTATTAGTGTGACTGGTTCCCAAAAACTGTCAGTGCCTAATTGTCCATCACAATATCGCGTCAAGTTTTCTGCATAATGTCTAGCAGCACTAAAGTTGCTGATTTGAATCTCAACCACAACACTACCTGCCTGGAGTTTGCATGTTTTCCCTGCTCTTAAGTGGGTTTCCTCCCACACTCCAACGACATACATACATACATACATACATACATACATACATACACACACACACACACACACACACACACACACACACACACACACACACACACACACACACACACACACACCCGGAGTACCTGGAGGAAACCCATGCAGGCACAAGGAGAATATGCAAACTCCAAACAGGTAGTGCTGTGGTTGGGATTCTAACCGGCGACCCCAGTGCTGCTAGGTGGAGGTGCTAACCACTTAGCCACTGTATGTTTCTTCCATAACAGGCTCTCTTTCATGGAGTCATTTCATTTTATTTCTTTATTACAGGTACTTGTATAGCGTACTTTATGCAGCACTTTTTATGTGTGTGTGTGTGTGTGTGTGTGTATATATATAAATCTAGTAAAACCTTGGATTGCGAGCATGTATGAATATAAGTGCCGCATAAGGTAAGCTATACAAGTACCTGTAATAAATTACAATTGCTCCATTAAAGAAAGCCTATTATGAGAGAAACATGCAGTGGCTAAGTGGTTAGCACCTCCACATAGCAGCACTGGGGTCATCAGTTCAGTTAGAATCCCAACCAAGGCACTATCTGCTTGGCGTTTGCATGTCCTCTTAGTGTCTGCGTGGGTTTCCTCCAGGTACTCCGGAGGACCATTTATACATACACATACTAGGGCCAGTTAACCTACCAGAATGTCTTTGGAGTGTGGAAGGAAACCCACTCAGGAACAGGGAGAACATGCAAACTCCAGGCAGGTGGTGTATTGGTTGAGATTCTAACCGAGCTAACGACCCCAGTGCTTCGAGGCAGAAGGCAGAAAACTGCAATATTGCGGCAGACAATCAGACACCAACTGACACTTTTTGGGATCCAGTCACACTAATACAGTGATCAGTGCTAAAAATATACACCGTCACTGTACGAATAACACTGCGTGGGAAGGGGTTAAATGTCTATGGAGATCAAGGGGTCACTCCCCCTACCAGGAAGTTCCAGATCATGTGCCTAGTATGTGATCTATCGCAGCAGAGCCATACATGTAATTGATACAGTCAGCAAGCGGTTAATAAATGGAGAATAGATCATCTGGGCAGTCTTATCAAAAAAATCGCCAGAAGCTACAGAAAGCCTGTGGTTGCTTCAGCCAATCATTCTCCACGGACCATGTTGGATTTGTGGGCTGGCCATTTAGGTTTCAGTATAGTAAGCATGTGGAGTAGGGGAGAACTGAAGCTCGGTCTTTTCTGACAGCTGGGCTGGATTGTGCTCCTCTCTGGACTGTGTAACACGTGGGCTGGATTCCTGCAGATTAAGCGAAAGTCATTTTGTGGCATTAATGTGCGCGCATGCAGATCAGTAATCAGTATACTAGTTTTACACTCTTCAGTGTGACATGAGGGAGAGCTGTCATGGCTTTCACCATCAGAAGAAGCCGGGGGACCCGCTCTGCTAGTTCTTTCTATACCAGGTAGGTTCTGCTGGATGTTTTCTTCCATAATATAGATGACTAGACCTACCATGCAAATGTTCATATATAAGATAGCTTATTAGTAGTATGCTTAACGCCTTTGTGACATCAAATGCTGAAAGATATAAAACATTTTGTATTTGACATTTTTGGTCTGCGCTTCACCAAAGCTAAACAAATGAGGACAGAATTGATTGATATGGTCCAATTCTGATCTCAATAATGAGGATAATAGGACTAGAACTGTGTATATAAAGTCTACTAGCCATAGTAAATGGTTTCATAAAATGCTCAAGGTTATTGCAGGAACAGATTGTAAGAGATCATTTGTTAACCTCCCTGTGTATCTGGTTTGCCTGTCCCTAAATACCACCAGCTGTCACTCCAGCATATGGGCACACGGCTCAGCAGGCATACAATTCATACAGTCATTGCCACCCTTGTTATGCATGCCTATAGACAAGACTGTATCTCCTATACAGCATTGTTTCCCTGTTTAAAGTATATTTTTTTACATTTATATTATGCAGCAGAGCAGGGGCGGACTGACCATTAAGTCACTCGGGCACTGCCCGAGGGCCCCATGCCACTAGGATGCCCCATCAGGGTTGCCAGACTCAGTAAAACCAGGGACAGTATGTAAAAATCTATGTTTTTTTTAGATCTGTCTTTGATATGTCCGAAACCGGCATGCTTTTGATGTGAAAATCCTGAGATTTTAGCTGCCCCGCCTCTGCACTGCCTCCTGGTGTGGTGGGCAATCTTCTATTGCCGGGGGCCCCATGAGTTGTCAGTCCGCCCCTGCAGCAGAGTGATTAGCACTCTTTCCTGCAGTTGGGCCCTGGCTAAAAGGGTAACTCCCCTTTCATAGAAAAAAAAAATGATCAAAAATGATAGCGCATACATTTGCGAGTCATTGAAATTGTATGTTATATTAAAATTCCTTTTCCTTTTCAATCTGCAGTGCTGGAATTTTCAGTGAAAGGCAATATGGCTACCTGGAGATGTTCTGTATGCAGATGGTGTACAGAACCCATCCCTTATAATTGTCATTTCCTCCTTGAGTGATTGGCTTACTGATTTTCCCAGAAGTCTCCACTTTACTAATCAGATTTTTGGCACCCCCTGCAACAAAAATAGCATTTTTAGTGAGATACTCCCAAAGGGAAATCATATCTAAAGGGATGCAGACCCTGGCAATTTCCTCATTGGAGCCCTGCAGTTGCAGCAACTGACCGAACATAAAAAAAAAAACACTCCCATACAGATTTCTTCAGAATAACAAAAGGTAGAAATCTGCAATGAAGTTTATTAAAATCCCTGCAATGTACATA